>NC_142008.1:68887779-69039102 GCF_049901715.1 Pseudonaja textilis
ATATACTCATACAACTGAAAGCGGCACAACAGGATCCCAAGTTACCGGGACTCGCTTGTCTTGACCAAGACGACATGCAAAACAAGATCGTTCAAAAACTCCCACAGGTGCTAATTGAACAATGGCTCTGGATGTCCGACGCCTTCATGGCCAGTGGTCGCCACAACTTTATACCCTTTACCATTCTTGAAGAATTTGTGGCCCACCAGGCAATAGTGTGCAACTCCTCCCGGGCCCGTGCACTCAGAGCTGTTAGCCCTCCCAATGAAAAATGATACAACAGCAACCATATATTGTCCACAGGCCCTATGCACACTGCAAGGGAAAGACCCTTCACGGCTGTCCATAAAACGGAGATCGACTCCTAATCCATACACAGTTGGGGAGAGAACTCATCAGAGACAACCCAATTTCAATCTCCAAATACAAGGAGAATACAGTTTTGTCCTATGCACCACACTCATCACTCGCTGAACAGGTGCACTGAGTTTGCAGCGAAATCACTGACCCAATGAAAAGAGTTGATAAGGGAGTACCAATACTGCTATAAATGTTGCGAATCCAAATACCCGTCCAAGTACTGCACAGCCAAGGTGCAATGCGACTTATGCAATAGTGACCAGCACCTGATCATGCTGCATCCAGATTCCGAGCCACCACTGCAGATATCTTATAGCCCTCCTTTGAACAAGGAGCCTCAACCTAACACAGAAGCATATAGGGCTCCTCGGCAGACTACCAAACTGCAACCAGAACAGAGTATTAGTGTCAACTGCACATCACTGTGCGCGGACTCACCATGCCCTCGTTCGTGTCTTCCAATCTGTTTAGCCAAAGTGTACCCTGAAGGATGCCCTGAAGATGGCGTGAAAATGTACATGCTGATAGACACTCAAAGGATCTGCACCCTGGCCAGACCCGCATTCTTTGACCTCTTTGCGGTGCAACAGGACAAACTTCACTGTATCAATGTGCCATGGACCAAGAAGTATGGTGGGAAGGGGAGCTATTGGACTCTGCATAGAGTCATTGGATGGAAGTTCCCAGTTCCCACTACCGCCTGTGTTTGAATGCTATGGGGTACCGAACGACCTCAGTCAGATCGCAACACCTGAGGTCATAAGTAGCATACCTCACCTACAGTACCTGGCTCATCACTCCCCCGCTCTAGATCTGAAGGCTGAGATCCTACTCTTGCTGGGAAATAATGTCCCACGCGCCTTTCTCTTCTCCGAGTCAGTCGGCGACCCTGTAGATGGCCCAGTGGCCAACAAATCTCCACTAAGATGGGGTATTGTAGGAGTGGTCTGTATCAATTGCCTACAGGCCCCAACCCAGTCAACTACCTTAGCTACCTCTGTTCTCAAGAATGGCAGACCATCTCTCCTGACACCATGCCAAGAAAACTTCACGCTTTTGACAGTCAAACCTGTCTTGGGAGAGGCACTATTTCAGACTACCAGAGAAGACCATGACTTAGCTCTGTCTGTTGAGCACAAAAGATTCCTTCAGCTCATGGACAAGGAGTTTCAACAGGACACAACCAGTAGTTTGGTTGCGCCATTACTCTTTCGCACTCCCAGACAACACTTGCCAAACAACCAGAAATATGCGCTCTCCCGCCTCTTCAGTCTGAGACGGATCATGACCCGGAAGCCAGAGATGAAAGCTTATATGGTGGAATTCTTGGACAAAATGATACAGAACGGACACGCTGAGCCGGCCCCACTCCTGGAAACTGACGAAGAATGTTGGTACCTGCCATTCTTTGGAGAGTACCATCCACAGAAACCAGGCCAAATACATGTAGTCTTCAATGCCAGTGCACAGTTTCAAGGTCACTCTCTGAACAAGGCCCTTCTGACAGGACCTGACCTCACAAACAGTCTCCCTGGGGTACTCATCTGCTTTAGAAAAGAAGCCATAGCAATTATGGCCGATATACAGCAGATATTCTATTCCTTCCACGTACAAGAAGAGCACCGTAACTATCTCCGTTTCCTGTGGTTCAGTGATGATCAACACAACCAAAGGATCTCAGAATACCGAATGAGGGTGCATGTGTTTGGCAACGGCTCCTTCCCTGCAATTGCGAACTATGGTCTCCAACGTACTGCTCTTGAGGGAGGAGACAAATACAGAGCAGAAGCTCAGCGGTTTGTAGAACACAACTTCTATGTAGACAATGGCCTGAAATCCATAGCCACCCCAGCAGAGGCCATAGACCTCTTAAAGAATACACAGCAAATGCTAGGGACAGCCAACCTCAAGCTGCATAAGATAGCGTCCAATAGTGAAGAAGTTCTAAAGGCCTTTAATCCCAAGAACCATGCCAAGGGATTGCAAGACCACGATTTCGCTAGCGACACACCCTTCATCCAACGCAGTCTCGGCTTGTGTTGGGACTTGAAGAAAGACCTCTTCACCTTCAAAACCCCAGCCCTAAAGACCGGCTCCATGAGGAGAGGAGTGCTGTCAACAGTTAACAGCCTGTTCGATCCTCTAGGGTTTGCAGTTCCTGTTACTATTCAAGGTAGAATCCTACTGCGCACGCTCTGCCAAAACACCAAAGATTGGGATGAGAGTTGGAGGCAACTCTCTCTGCTGCCTCCGAGATGTTTACCTATATCGCACGTATGTTCCCATCTCACCCTCCACGGTATAACGGAACTACATGTTTTTTCAGACGCCTCAACAAAGGCAGTAGCAGCTGTGCCATTCCTCAAAGTCTATGGCAGGGAGAGCAACTATATGTTCGATTCGTCATGGGAAAGGCGAAACTAGCACCGTAAAAAAGTCATACTGTACCACAGCTAGAACTTTGTGGAGCTGCACTGACAACAGAACTATCAGACACGATAACGAAGATGATAGATCTTCCCTTAGAACCCACCACCTTCTATACAGGATACTGGGTTATATCTACAACGAGAGTAGACACTTCTATGTCTATGTGAACAACAGAGTTGAGTGGATCAGGAGAACTTCTAAACCAGCACAGTGGTGGTATGTTCCAATGGATCAGAACCCTGCAGATCATGCAAAAAGGTCTATTCCTGCATCCCAGTTACCAACTTCTAACTGGCTCAAAGGCCCCAAGTTCTTATGGCGTACAAACACCTTGGAACCAGAAAAACCCAATGGCAACATTTGACCCCTAGTCAAGAAGGTAGAACCGGTTGTCCCTCCAGTCGTCTGCCTAGCAAAGATGTTTCAACGAGAGAAGATAGGCCCCTTGAAACCTGCTTGTTTTGAATGCTTCTCCTGATGGAAACCTCTCGTACTGGGAATAATTGTGCTCGTCTGCACAGTCGTCCGTCTCCTCGGTCATCAGCAAGTCTTCAAGTCATACTTCCCAGACCACTGTACTCATGCTGAGAGACGAATATTGAGAAGTGTGTAACAAGACACACATCTGTCGGAATACGGATGCCTGAGTGCAGAGAAATCCATACCACAATCCAGTCCACTTCTGAGACTGAACCCTTACCTCGACGACCAGGAGGTGCTGTGAGGTCGTCACCTACACAAAGCTGAAATGGACTCACCCAGCAAGTACCCCATCATCCTTCCGGGTAACCATCATGTAACGAGGCTGTTAGTACACCACCACCATGAACTAATCCATCATCAAGGCCGCCACTTCACAGAAGGTGCCCTCAGAGTGAGTGGACTCTGGATCGTAGGCACCAAAAGATGTATTACAACTGTTCTGCAGTCTTGCTTCCATTGTCGCAAGCAACGAAGCCAGACTCTACACCAGATGATGGCTGACCTACCCAAGCACCTGAGCTCCAACCCACTGTTCACCAATGTAGGCCTCGATGTATTTGGCCCTTGGTCTGTGTATACACGGACCAGGGATGGTCAAGCTAACAGCAAACTATGGGCAGTACTCTTCACATGCCTCAGTATTCGAGCAGTCCATATTGAAGTCATCGAATCTATAGACACCTCTTGCTTCATCAACGCCCTGAGAAGGTTTCAAGCCCACAGAGGCCCAGTCAAGGTATTCAGATCTGACTGTGGAACCAACTTTGTAGGCGCTTGTAAAGAACTACAAATTGAAGATGGCATTCACCCTGACTCGCCACTCGATGGCAACCTTAAAGCTAACAAATGCACATGGATATTTAATCCTCCCCACGCATCTCACATGGGAGGAGCATGGGAACTCATGATTGGAATAGCTCGTTGGATCCTTGATTTGATGCTGGCAAAAGCACCTAAACTGACACATGAGACTCTATCTACCTTTATGGCAGAAGTTGTGGCCACTATAAATGGTCTACCTTTAGTTCCAGTCTCTTCGGATCCTGAGAATCCGACCATTCTCACTCCAGCTGCCTTGCTAACTCAAAAGATGGGTGATTGGCCCACGCCGTTAGGGAACTTTTGATTCTAAGGACTTGTACAAACAATAATGGAGAAAGTTCAACAGCTTGCCAACACTTTTGGAACCGTTGAAAGCAAGAGTACCTGTCTACCCTACAAGATCGCCATAAATGGAAGACCAAAGAATCAACCTCATCCTTGCTGAATGACAAGGATGTGCATCGCAACATGTGGCCTATCTGCAAAGTCAATGTCCTGATGGTGAGGTCACTAGATTCCTCCTGCGACCATCAGACCTTCACCAAGAAGCTCTACACCAGACCGGTCACCCACCTTGTGCTACTGCTGAGAACCTCAAGCTTTGCATGCTTTGCTTTGTTTGATGCTTTATTAATGTCTATTATTTTTCTTAGTTATCAAGCTGTTTATCTTAGTTATATAGTTAACTGCTATTCAGTTAGTATTACTGTTTACTGCTTATCTTAGTTTATAGGTAATTTTTTTCCCCTCTTCTTTTAATAGTGAAATTTACAATTCCAGGCGGGGAGTGTGCTGTCCAGCCAGTGTATGGGAATTGGATAGTTAGGTAGCAATTGTGAGCTGTTCCCTTAAGGGAATGCATCATGGTAAATGTAGTTAAGGTATCCTGGGAAATGTAGTCCATGTCACATGACCACATCTGTAATCCACTAAACTGACTGATGGGTTGGGGGAGTTTTCCTCACTCTTGGCTGAACTCATGGACTCATGGTAACTGTTCTACTTCTATCATTACAAGATGGAAGAAAAAGGATAGAAGATAAACATCTTTTTACCTACAAGACAGATATGCAAAGGATTAGTCATTAAAGAAGCACTTCATTACAAATGTGAGTTATAAGGATACCTGATGAACCAATAAAAGTACTTTGTTATGGATGTTTTGCGGAGTTTATCTATCTGCATCTGTACAGGATGCAGAATACTTTGTTTTTGTTGAAAGGCAGAAAAACCTTTCATTTTCAAAATGGGGATGTTTCCTGATTTTCTCAGAGTAGTCACTCTAGAAACTGTCAAAGGTATTTATGGTATATAAACCTGGCCAGCATGTATTTTATAGAATAGATTGCCTAGGTTTGTTCTACACATCTAGTGATTGGATCCTCCAGGCCTTGAAAGATCAGTATTCTCAGGGTTTTTTGCAGACATTTTTCTCAGAGCCCCAGCTTAACAGAAACCCATTTATTCGTAAAGGCAACTTATTAGTTTATTTATTTATTTGATTTGTCAATTGCTTACAAGATAATAGGTATAAGTATAAACATGAATAAGAATACAGGAAATAGGTACAAATAAATGGGGACAATAGGACAGGGACGGTAGGCACGATTGTACACTTATGCACACCCGTTACAGACCTCTTAGGAATGGGGTGAAGTCAATAGTTTAAAGTTAAAGGAATGGGGGGTTAGAGGAAGTAACAACAGAGTCAGGTAGTGCATTCCAGGCATTGACCACTCTGTTGCTTGAAGTCGTACTTTCTGCAATCAAGTTTGGAGCGATTAACATTGAGTTTATATCTGTTGTGTGCTCTTGTATCGTTGCAGTTGAAGCTTAAGTAATCATTGATTGGTAGGACATTGTAGCAGATAATTTTGTGCACTATACTTAAGTTCAATCATAGGTGATGTAGTTCAAGGTTGTCCAAACCCAAAATCTGAAGCCTGGCGATATAGGGTATTCTGTCGTGAGCACAGTACTCTTCTGTGAAATACTTCTGGACTTGCTCAATTGTGTTAATGTCCAATATATAGTGTGGGATTCCAGACAGATGAGCTGTATTCGACTATTTGTCTAGCAAAGGTTTTGTATGCCCTAGTTACCAATTGTATATTTCCGGAGAAGTTTCGTAAAATTAGATTAACAACTCTTAATGACTTTTGTTATAGTGAGTTCTGGGATTTATACGTATTTAGAATATCAGAAATCAGGACAATTGCGATCTCATGTTAAAAGGCATCAATGAATATAATATGTCTGCCGACTGAATACTAAACAGGCGTGTAAAAAGGCGTGCTAAATTGTATGCACACTTCTATGCAAGTTCAAAAAACACCAAGGACCCTTCATTTCAGGCGCGCCATTAATGACCCGGGTTAAGTCTACACCCCACCCCCATTAAATACCTGATTGTATCTCTGGTAACCTCCCGAAGGCGGCTGCTTGAAGGGCTGCTGCTGGTAAAATGCTTCTCCGGGGGACCTGCCGCCATTGTAGCCCAGATGCCTGGGATTGGCATTGTGGGGCCTATGTGGTGTGAGCGCCGCCGCCGAGCCTCCAAACCAGCTTCCACTATCCCCGCACATTTGGAAGCGGGGAGAGCGAGGAGTAATGTCGTACGGCCGCGAGCGGGATCCATAAGGCGACATGTGGCGAGGGCTTCGGTAACCCTGTGGAGAGGCTCCTTCCGAGGCAGGGCTCAGAAACCCGGAGACACTCGAAGACGGCGGGGTGGGAGACCGAAATCTCTGCCGATACATGGCCGTCTCGGGATGCCCCTACAGCAACCGCCGATTTCCTTCGCCTAGTCCGGAGGAGGAGGAGTTCCGGGTCGATTCGATTGCAGCCCTCTTTCGAAATTGCTCCGCCGAGCGTCTTCCGTTTCGCTCTGCAAGCTTGACGTCTCTTCGGTGTGAATTAGAAATCGAGATCTTTGACTTGCCTTTTCTTAACGACATTGCAATATGTAGGATGCATTAGTCGAATCTAGATTTGTTTACACTTATACAATTAAAATTTTCAGTACGGGCGTGCGGTAGAAATCTACAGTTTCAATATAATTGAATACAATTGATATATTTATTAATTTATATTAATTTATATTGGTTTCTCCTTTAACGTGTATGTTGGAATTGTATGTTGACCTTTTGCTACGTTTCCAAGTAGTATCTCAATTTTTTCTGGGTACGGAATTTCTCTTGGTACGGAATTTCTCTTGAAATCGCGCAATATTTGGACCTCGCAATCTACGTATTCGACTTTGGAATGAAAGTGTGACTGATTTTGGAGGGATTAGTTTCCGACCTGTGTGTACTTAGGCTGCGAGGCTAAACTGTAGTAAGAGCCTTCTTTCACATTTTGCTGGTCGATCAGTCTGGAAGGGGACTAAAAGAGGGCGGCAAAACTACAACGTTATTTTTCTGTATTTCTTTTTGTTTCCTTCTAAGGTCCCTTTTATGGTTCGCCGTTGGTGATGGGTGTTAGGAACGAAGTGTTCCCGGTTACGGGGAAACTTGGGAGAAACAATATCTGCTTTGGCATGCAGTTGCCTCAAGAAAAAAAGGATTTTTCCTCAGGCTTGCAGGCTATTCTATCCTAAATGTACCTAAAACGGATAGATCTTCAAAAGCGTTAAAACAAGGAGAGTCGGGAACCATTTATTGGTACACACAGTGGTGTATTAACCATTAAGCAGACTAAGCATGTGCTTTTAGGCACCAGGCCCAAAGGGGGCACCACAAAATTAAGAAAGAAAAACCAATGAAGATTTGTAAAAAATCTTTAATGTACGAAGGAGTGGGGCACCAAGATTTGTCAGTGTTTAGGGAATCAGGGAGTCTTAATACGCCACTGATTACACAACTTCCAAGACATAGTTTCAAAGCTCGCGCTTGGGTCCTTTCACTGGCCATTCCTCCCGTCCCGCCCCCCGGGACTGAGCTGAAGTTGAAACAAGATACTCACCACGTCTGCGAAGTGGACGCCTCTGAAGACTTGGTACAAGAGTCCAAAGTTTTTGAGAGTCCTGATATCAGTCCTCCCGTAACTTCGCTGGTCGGTCAATGTCAGCTGCTGGCATGTTGGGGCCTACGATAGGAAGAAGCAGTCGCGCCATAGATCATCTGAGGAAAGCCCTATCCTCGCCGCTGGTTAGCGGTGTCGGCTCCTTTCTCAGTCCCCTGGGCTTCCCTCAACTGTTGCGACTTCCCTCCTGCCCTGGCAGTTTCAGGGGGCTGCAGCAGGGAAACTGCCCCCATCCAGGTATTTTTAACATTCTTCATTCAGTGAAGGCATTGCGGAAGATTGTGATACTTTATAAGGCGCTGTATACCGCAGCAAAGAAGAGCTTAGAGAAAAGCGTTCAGGAGAAACTCCATTTCGGAACCTTTCATTTGCAACAGAATATAATAAATTGAAGCGATTCAGGAAGAAAATCTTAGCCTTGTGGTCGCTGGGGCCGAAACAACTCGATGGCGCATAATTAATCAAATTCAAACAAGATCATAATTGTTGCAAATTTGGGAGAAGTTCAGCAAATCTTCATTTCATTTTGGAAATGAAAAAATTTGGAAACCAAAATTTCCAAAGAGTGTTTCGGGGCTAGTCCTCTGTCAGCAAAAGATAGGATTTTTAGAAAAAAAAGTTAGGGTTATCTTTGCTTACTTTTTGTAGGTTATCACCTCTGAAATGTGTGCTGAGTCACTGGACATATTGAATACAAAATAATGCTTACCGTTGCTACCTAAAAATAATCTGCTTTAGCTGGAGAATTATTTCTAATTAAATTACAGTGTTTTTACAGATTACATTAAATACATAGAATGGCTTAAATATTCATTGCAAAAAAATAATTAAATTATTAACACAGGTTTATGTCCAGTTAAGTCACAACAGATAGTTAGTCTTGTTTGGTCTGAAAAAGCTAAGCAAATAATTGGCTATACAGTATTCGGCTAGAAGACTGTTAATGAGATCCTAATGTTGTATACTAGTCTGAGAAATTGGAGAAAAACATCTGAAAATAAGGCAATGGCAAACACTTTTGAAAGATGTGTCCATGGACTTAAGTGACTTTGAAGTCATCAGGAGCTGATTTTGGCTTGTGGAAATCTTTACTGCAGTGGGCTTTGTAATAGAGATTGACATTTTCAACATAATTTGTTTATTAATTTTATTATTTTATTAATTTTTATTCCCACTTTTTTCTCTAGGAATTTAAGCAGGTGACCCATTTGATCTCTCTCCTAAACAACTGAGGCTGGGGCTTCTCATGGAGACAGCAGAGAATGTTTGATAATGGATTTAAGTGGTTAACAATGCTGCAATTAATCTGATTCCTTTTTCATTAATGAGAAATTTGCCTTATTGAGTTAGAAAATTGATTTATCTAAACCGGTATTTTAGCAAAATCAGAAAAATTGTGCAAGTCCTATGGCAGAAGTCTTTACTAGGTCTCCTACATACTATTCTTTTAATACAAAACTACATAATCTAAGGCCTACTGGTTTCATGTAGCCCCGAGAAGAGGTGTTTCCATGGAGTTCCTTCAAGAGTTTCACTGAATTGAGATTTTCTAAATGAAGCAGAGACTTACAAAATACAGGTAGAATACCCATAGCAGTAATATTTAACTATAATTACATTTAAATAAAAAACAAATAAAACTATATTTGATTTTACTTTCCCCAGTCAATTGTTTGCCATGCTCGTGCTCCCTTAGATATATGTCCAAGTATGAAACACAAAAGCTGTGTATCTCTTTGCTTCAGAAGAGTTTGCTGGTTATATTTTAACATAGATCCAAATCTAAGCACTCTTCTACAAGGTCCATTCTCCCAATCTCCAATATAAGGCTAGACCACTTGCCATTCTGGAAAAGCAGGAATTGATGACATTTTTGTACATCTTGCCCTTTTGCTGCTAGAAAGACAATCTCTGAAATTATATTGCTCTACTTGAACAGTAGTGTTTCATTCTTTCCACTGGCATAAACGGGGCAGTCTGGTCCTCTGTCTTGTACAAATGATTCTAATTCCCACCTTCACCCCCATCCCTCTTCTTTGTTCTGAGTAACTATTTTATACTGAGCTGTCAGTCTGCTTGCCATGAATAGAATAGAATAGAATAACAGAGTTGGAAGGGACCTTGGAGATCTCCAAGGCCAACCCCCCGCTTAGGCAGGAAATCCCATACCACTTCAGACAAATGGTTGTCCAACATCATTTTAAAAACTTCCATGTTGGAGCATTAACAACTTCTGGAGGCAAGTTGTTCCATTGATTAATTGTTCTGTCAGGAAATTTCTCCTTAGTTCTAAGTTGCTTCTCTCCTTGATTAGTTTCCACCCATTGCTTCTTGTCCTGCCCTCAGGTGTTTTGGAGAATAGCTTGATTCCCTCTTCTGTATCGCAGTCCCTGAGATATTGCAACACTGCTATCATGTCTCCCTTAGTCCTTCGTTTCATTAAACTAGACATACACACTTCCTGCAAATCGTTCTTCATATGTTTTAGCCTCCAGTCCCTTAATCCAGGGGTAGGAATCAAATTTTTTAACAACCAGTTCTGTGGGTGTGGCTTAGTTGGTGGGCAGAGCTTGGTGGTCATATGACTGGCTGGATGTGGCTAACTCTATCACTCATCTCATCTCCTCGCCTGGCCCCTCATGACTGTGGGGATGCTGCAACAGTCATAAGTGTGAAAAAGTGTCATAAGTCACTTTTTTCAGTGCCATTGTAACTTTGAATGGTCACTCCACACAAGCAAAGTACCAGCAAAGGAGGAAAAAAAACTCCAGAGAAGTTCCAGAGACAGGAAGTCTAGTCCTGCCAAGAATGTAATAAGGGTTAACAGAGAGGCAATTTCTGTAAGCAACACCAGAAAGTTTCCTTCCTGCCTTTTTTACAGGATTAGGCCAGTAATTTCTTCTAACAACCAGTTCTATGAACTGTTTAGAATGTTAACAACTGGTTCTAGCAAATAGGTGCAAACCTGTAGAATCCCACCCCTGCCTTAATCATCTTTGTTGCTCTTCTCTGCACTCTTTCTAGAATCTCAACATCTTTTTTACATCATGGCGACCAAAACTGAATGCAGTATTCCAAGTATGGCTTTATCAAGACATTATAAAGTGGTATTAACACTTCATGTGATCTTGATTCTATCCCTCTGTTTATGCAGCTTAGGACTGTGTTGGCTTTTTTGGCAGCTACTGCACACTGCTGGCTCATATGAAAAGCTGGATCTTAAAAAAAAATGCCTGGTTTCTTGAAATGCTGGCTATTTCTTTGAGTATTTTATTCTTTTAAGAAGTATAGTGGAACTTTGAAATATCAACTTTCTTTTGACTTAAGCTGATGAAATCAACAAGAGCTATGTCAAGTTTCTCCTTTCTTTCTAGTGACCTGAAAAACTGCTGTCTTTTTTTAAACCAGTCCTCCAAAGACCTGTCCCCCTGAAAGTGAAAGGAATTAGCACTTGATTTTTTGTCATATGGGAGATGGGCAAAATTCAGAAAAGTCCATCACATGTCTTCTCTGTTAACCATGGTCCAGGCACAATAATTTGCCATTATTAAGGCCCAAGTAAAGGAAAAGGTTGCAACCCAAAAAGAATTTCTTCAGTTTGTTTCATTTCTAGCACAATTCAAGCAGCTAAAAACAGCAGGGTGGAAAAGCTGCAAAGCTAATAAAACTATAAAATCAAAATTTCCCCTTTCATATTTTTTCTCTTGGCATTGTTAATTCAAAGCTTTTTCCAAAAAAAGTTTTTCTTTTTTCTTTTCCTTCAGTTGAAAGAGTGGTAAGATGCCTGGAAAATATCTTTCACTTTTTAAAACACTTTTTTTCTTATTTGGAGGAAATTTTCAAAGGTTGAAGAAAACCATGTTAAAAAGTTAAGGCAGCTATGAGTTTAAGAAAAATCTATATGAGAGAAATACTTAAAGATTAGTTTAAGGCTCACAAAAATGTTTAAGCTTTCATAACTTTTAATCAGATAATATGTTATAAAAAAACAGGAGGGAAGCAGAGGTAAGGAGAAGAGGTAATGATGTTTGCAGGATTTGGATTTCCAAATAGAAATTATATACACGGGTTAAGAGGAAAAGGTAGGGTTTTTTTTCAAATGGACTATATGTGTATAATAGAGCAGTTAAACTAAATTTAAGCTGTATTACAGTCTCTAAGGATTTCAGATGGCATCTAGAACTGCCTCTGAATTACTAACATAAGCAAGTATTCTTGGATTTTATCAAAGTTATGAGACAGAAGTATACAGTGGTTCAGTTTCTAAGGGGAAAAGATACTTTGCAGCTGCAACACAATTTCACCAGAAAAATGTTTGGTTTAAAATGTTGACATGTATGCCTGTAACACATTCCAAAATATCTTTTTTTCCCTTTAGATTTGTAGTCCTGCAAAATCCTGAAACTCATCTCTAGGTGAAAGACATGGTTATAGATTTTAGATTTTACGCTAGGTTGCAAAAAGAAAAGCCTATATCTCCATGCCCAAATAAAGCTCCCAAATAAAGCTATCTGTTTCAGCTACTTTTTGTTTTCTTCTTTCTACCAAAAATACACATTTTTTTGATCTAACAATGAATGTGGTTCTGAGCACAGATTTTCCATTTTTTAAAAAAATGTTCATTTGCTGATACATAAATGTAAACATTCTATTCTAAATCATAAATCTTTCATCAAATAGTCCCTTTCACTTAAAAGTCTTAGCCAATTTATACTCTTGTGCTAGAAAAAACAATCGTGCCTCCTCTTGTAAATAAGGCACTCAAAAATATTTAAAAGAAAACTAGGCTGTACGTTTTAACATAAGCACATGTAACAAAAACATATTTCCAAAGGATGACAGAATTGGATTAAATACCAAGATTTCTCTCTGAAAGAAGGAAGGAAGTTTTTCAATACAAAAGATAATCGTGGTCAAAATTACTAGAGGTTTTCCCTGCTTCTGGTCTTTGCAGAAATTTGCTCTTTATGATGTACATTTAGAAGTTGCAAATTATGCTAAATTAAAGTGAACAATTTTTTTGTGAAATAGGACACCAGCCTGATAATGAACTGATGATTGTAACAGCCTTTTCCTATTCATAATCAGGTGCTGATACAGTGAAGCCACTTGATGGTGTGAGAATTCTTGATCTCACAAGGTTTGTACTGCTTTGGATGCAGCTCATAAAATTATTAAATCATCTCATGAAAAATCTTTGACAAAAATGTTAACCTTTTTCGGGGAGGGACAATAAGATTGTAATTATCTGTGAAAGAAAGTCCAAGATAATTAATGTATTTTGATAGTTTTTTCTTTTTCCTCGTTTTTTGTTTGTTTCTTGCTCTTTTTCTTACTTTCCCTCCCTCCCTCCTTTATTTTTATTTGTTGTTTATTTTTAGGAAAATTCTTAATAAATTTTTAAAAATAATATTTTTGTTATTTGCTGAATTGCCTAGGTTAGATTGAATGGATGTGTTCCACATCCATTTCCTTAAATGTTGCCATTTGATGAGACCTCAGAGATGTACCTTGCTGGCTGCTGTAGGGATATCTAATGTGAAGAGTCCCAGGGACCCGGCACTTCCTCAAGTATTGAGCTAGCTAGGATGTGAGAGCGTGCTTGGTCTAGTGCCTGGGGGAAGAGCTCTCTTATTTTTAGCCATGGATTTTATGGATTGTTATGAGCTGTCTAGAATAATTATATGAGATAGATGGACATACAAGTGCTATAAAAATAAATAAATGTATACATACATGCATTAATTTCATTATGAAATGTTGCAGAGTGCTTGCAGGACCTTTTGCCACAATGAACCTTGGGGATCTTGGAGCTGAAATAATCAAAGTGGAGAAACCAGGTAAACATGATTTTTTTAAAAATATGAAAGATACTTATGGGATGACATTTTTTACGTTCCAGACTATTTTAGTTTATCAAGAAAAGCATATTAAAAATAACTAAAGTTAGAGAACGAGGGAATGGTGAAAATTATGATAGTAATATGGTATGAAAATATGAATATTTTTCATCCTGTCTCAAAATTGGAAAACATGGGGTCATAACAATGGTCACGGTTCCACAAAGACTTAAATACATCTAAGACATTTTATCTCAAGGCTTTAAATATCCTTGGTTTTGACAATAATTTTTTTTAAGAGTGAGTAGATTGGGGGAACCTGGTGTACAATATTTAGATATTCTAAACATTAATATTTAAAATGAAACCAAATAGAGAAATGAAACTCATCCTTCTTCAAATTCTTGAAGTACATAACATTTTAATAGAATACTAAATATTACAGCATTTTTCTTTTTCTTTCTTAATTCAAGACAGCTTAAAGTATCTGGTTTAAATAGAATTTTAAATCTTTATAATATTTTAAAAATTGAACTACAGATTAACTTCTCTATAATCATGTTTTTCATCTGGAGTGACAAATGATAATAAATTAGACCGATTAGTTGGAATCCTTGGTAAAGTGCTACAGATGACCCAATTGTTACTCAGCATGATCTCAATTATTGTAAGATGAAGCATATTCAAAAGAGTTGATGGTAATTGGCATCTAATAACAACTGGAAAGCCATATATTGCTCATCATGATGAAGATGAAACAAAATATATCCTTATTTACAAATCTGAAAGTGTCTGCTGTTTGTGGAAATGATGATAAACTTTCCCCTGATTCTGTCTGCTAAATTCTGCATGTGTTGTCCTGCTTTTCAAAAGATATTATTTGTTAGTATTGCTCTGCAAATTTGCTTAAAATTACTGTAGATCCAAAATTAGCTATAAATGTTAGATTAGAAAAAACAAAGAAACAATGATATCAGTAATAAAGAATGTTATTTTCTCTGTTAGACTGCTCAGGTTAGACTGCTCAGAGTCCAGGTTAGGGAAAACTCTGCCTCCATCTTGGGACTGAATCTGCCAAGCTGTTTAGCCCTGCCTCTGTTGCCATGGTTACCTAGCTTTCAACTCAGTCCCTCATCAGAGCTGGTCGTGTCTTCCTTCTCGCTTCAGCAGAACTAGGAATTTAATTTATTCTCAATCTTTGGTATTGGTTATCGGTGCTGGACTTTGAATCCTGCTCCTGGGGACCCGTAGAGCGAGCGCAACACTGCACGGAGTGGGAAGGGCTTCATCTCCCAGCGGTGAGGGCATTCAAGTGGCCATCAGAGATGTAAGTGATCCCGGCAAGCCAGGCGGGCAACAATAAGGGCTACATTGCCTACAGGTAGGCTAATTCCCTATTTTAAGGCTGTGAACTATCCCACGCCAATGGAAAGCCTCTTCAGGTTAGTGCCAAACAGCTGATCGGTTTCAGCAGCTTGGCACATTCCGGTCTCCTGCCCTTTGTTAAGGGCTGCATTTAAGGCCTCACCGCAGATTGTTCCGCTTGCCTGGCCATCTTAGGGGCAGATGACGATAAGGCAGAGGCTACCTTCGATCTGATCTTTGGCCTAGAAGTTAAAATGGAGGGCGCAAGAAACCTGTTATTAGAGGCAGGTTGTGGAGAGGCCCTTTCCCCTGCTGTAGGACAGGCCTCATCAAAGACCAAGAAAAAGGCTAAGGCCCAATCATCAGCCCAAGAGGCAGTGGCCAGAATCAAAGCCAAGGCCATTGCAAACAAGAAGAAAACCAAAGCTGAAGAAAAGGTGGAAAAGAGGAGGCATGAGGCCCTGGAAAGGCAGTTTGCCAAGGGTCTGGAGCAAAGAGAAGGGAGGGGGCAACTGTCATCCCATTCAAATGTTGCCAGGGCAGACTCAGAGATAGTTATTTTCCAACTGCCATAGGCTTGGTCTCCAGATGGGCCTGGTGAGCTTAACTCCTCCCTGCCACAGGATTTGAGCAGAACTAACCCTAGCAACAGGCCTGTTGCTTGGCCAGAATCTTCTGCTTCTGGCTGTAATCAGCCAAATATATGGCAAATGCCTCCAGTTGAAGCCACTTTTACCTCTAGGGCTGCAGGCCTTTATCCTGGGGTTTACACAGGAGTAGATGTTCCAGATCATATGATAAATGTGGTCTCTGTTGCTGTTAGGCAGGGTATTGTTGATGGTATTCAACAGATTTTGGCCCCTACTTGGTTAGCACTGTACAAGCCTCAGGAGCGAGTTCCACTGGGGAGGACTGATTTTACTAGAACCCCCATGCAGGCCTCCCACTATTCCCACAGTGAATGGCTGGGATATCAGGGGGCATGTACTTTAGACCAATCAGAACACAATCATTCCTCTGATTCAGACGAGGAAGAAGGGAAAGTGAGGGATTCTAATTTGTCAGAAGATGAAGGCGTTAAACCTGAACTACCAGTGTTTACAGGATTATTTAAGCCTACCTTGTTTAAGTCCCTCTTGTATAAGGCCAAGGATATTGCCCAGTTAGCCCTGGATGAGGCTAAAGTAGAGCCTTCCCCAGAAGGCCAGTCCCAGGGAGACCCCTTTTTTCTGCAGCCTACTGTCCAAATAGAGGTATTACCATCACCCAAGCTCTTTCTTGATGTGGTGCTTAAACAGTGCACCACTCCGGGTCCTAGCCCTACTATCAACAATAAAAGATTTTATAAGGTGGGCCTGGATTTGGCCAAAGTCTTGCAATTGCCCATGGTAGACACCTCAGTGGCTAGCTCAACATCGATTTCAGGGTCTCCTACAGAGCCAGAGGACGTGCTGAAAGGGAATGAGAAGTGGTCTGAGCAGACCCTGCAAAGGACTCATCAGGCAGCTGCCTGGGCAGTCCTGGCCTTGACTCACTGTCCTTGCTCACTGCCTTGTTCACGTGAGCTTCGCTTCACTGGCTAAGACAATTGCAAGAACACGTGTCGGCAGGGAACATTAGAGCGCATCAAGATTTGAATAAAATCATTGCTGCTACTGAGTTTACATCAGATGCAACACTTAATTCGGCTAAGTTTGTTACCAAAGCTATAGCGTCCTTAATGACAGTGCGGAGATAGTTGTGGTTCTGCAACTGGCAGGCGGACTCTAGGAGGAAACATAAGGTAACTTCAGCCCCACTTGGGGACAAGCTATTCGGAGATTCACTGAAGCCCTTCCAGGTGGAGACCAGAGACAAGAGGAAGATTGCCCCTTCCATCCTCAAAAGGTCTGAGATGAGACCGTCTCCATACTTACGTCCCTCTTCCTTTTGCCAAGATTCTGTTTCTAGATTTTTGCATTTTCAAAGGGCCTTTCCAGCCTGGCAAGAGCAACAGCCAGAGTGTTCAGGTAGACAATTACCACCATCTCAGGGCAAGCGGTTCTTTTGAGGCGGAGGGGGTCAGCCTTTCTGATGTTCCAAGTTACTGCATGTCTCAACCCCCGCCCCCATCGGAGGCTCCCTTTCCATCTTTGTGTCTCGATGAGAGAATATAACATTTGACGCCTGAGTTTTGCAGACAGTGAAGTCAGGACTTTGTCTCAAATTCCTCTCCCCTCCTCTGAGGTTCTTTATTCACTGTCCCATTTCTCGGGACAATGCTAGGAGGGTCCTCATGGAAACTGCCATTCAACACTTAGTGAATATCCAAGCTATCCAGGTGGTACCAGAGGATCAGCAAGGGCAGGGATTCTATTCCCAATTATTTGTCATTCCAAAGGCCTTGAGGGGCTGGAGAGCAATCCTGGACCTTAAATGTCTGAACAACTATATCCTTTAGCATTTCAAAATGCAGTCACTATAGATCATCCTAGAGAGAGTTTGAGAGGTGATTTCCTCACATCAGTAGATCTGAAGGAGGCTTACCTCCATGTGCCAATTTGGCCTTTTCATCACAAATTTCTCCATTTCCATTATTATGGACAGCATTACTATTCAAGCTTTCGTCAGCCCCCAGGGTATTTATAAAAAATACTGGCTGCCCTTGTGGCTTATTTAAGAGCCCTGCCAGTGAGTGTTCAGTGTTACTTGAATGATATTTTAAGACAATTGTCCTCAGACATCGCTGACAAGAGAGATCTTCAATTTACTTTACAGGTGCTGCAGTCGCATAGATTTTCGTAAATATCAAGAGGAGTCATCTGCTTCTGACTACCTACATTTGGGGGCGGTCATAGACACAGTTTCCTGTGAAGTTTTTCTGTCTCCAGATCGACAAAGGAGTCCTTAGCAAAGCAGATTCAATAGCAATGCACGGTGCCTCTGTCTCTACTGTTGCAACTCCTGGGCAAGATGGTGTCTTGTATATCCATCATCCCATGGGCTAGACTTCATGACCGGTCATTTCAATGGTTTTTCCTATCCTGTCAGAAGTCAGGCAGGAATCATTCATCAATCAAGGTCCTGGTCCCTCTTTCAATTATCCGATCTTTCTGGTGGTGGCAGTCCCCAGCCATCAGCAGGGGTCAAATCTTCAAGGAGCCCAGTCACATGGTTAATACCACAGATGCCAGCCTTTGTGGTTGGGGAGCGTATCTTCAATCGGAAATGGTTCAAGATTGGTGGTCTCAGCTGGACAGCTCTTGACTGATCGATTGGCTGGAACTCAGGCCATTCATCTGGCTCTCAGGCACTTTCTGGACAAAGTAGCAGGGATTCATGTCCAAATACTGATGGACAATATGGCAGCCAAGGCTCACATCAACCATCAAGGGGGAACCAGATTCAAGAATCTTTTTCAGGAGGCAGAGAAGTTAGGTCTTTGGGCGGAGAGGCACCTGCTGTCCCTCAGGACAGAACACATTTCGGGGGTTGACAATGTACAAGTTGATTGGCTCAGCAGAGCTCAAATAGATCACTCAGAATGTTATCTCCATTCAGGTTTGTTCAGAGAGATGACAGAGCTTTTTGGAACACCGTCCGTGGACTAGTTTGCCTCTCCAGTCAACGCCCAACTGCCCAGGCACTTCACCAGGTTCGCTACACTGGGGGCGGAGGGGATCAATGCTCTTCAGAGTCAGTAGCCATGGGTCTCCTGTATGTCTTTCCGCCTTTTTCTCTCATTCCGGTTATAATTAGGAAGGTGTTGCCAGAGAAGGCAGAGGTTTTACTCCTGGCCCCCCATTGGCCCAGATGTCCCTGGTTCATGGATCTGGTGAACTATTGGTGGCTCAACCTTGGAGGATTCCCCCCCCCCAAGATTTTCTTCAGCCAGGGGGCCCTGCTTCATCCGGAACCCCAAAGGCTCCAGCTGGATATCTGGCAATTAAGTGGGGTTCCTTAGCCAAGGACAGTTTCTCTTCTAAGGTAATTGCAACTATCCAGGCATCTAGGAAAGCTTCAATTAATCACATATATGAAGCCACTTGGAGGACCTTTAGCCTATGGTGTACTAAAACTAAACATACGGTCACTTCGACTTCTATAAGCAATGTTCTGGAATTCCTCCAGGATGGACTGGACAGAGGGCTCTCGCCCAATACTCTTCGCAGGCAGGTGGCAGCTTTGTCTTCAGTATTATCTGCAGGTACATTGGAGTCTCTCCCACCATCCCTTGGTCATAGGTTCCTCAAAGGAGCTATGAACCTGCGACCACCGGTAGTCCACAGGTATCCTACATGAGACCTTCAGTAGTCCTGCAGACTCTTACCCGGGCTCCCTTCGAACTATTGAGATCTATTGGCCTGAGGTTCCTCACAATTAAGGTGGCCTTCTTGGTAGCTATCATGTCGGCTAGAAGGGTTTCAGAGCAGGCAGACCTCTGCATTTTCCACCATAATAGGGTGGTTCTGCAGTTAGACCCTACTTTTGTTCCGAACGTTAACTCTTTGTTCCATAGAGTGCAAGAGCTGATATTGCCGGATTTTTGTCCGAATCCTAGCCACTTGCTTGAAAAGAAGTGGCATGCTCTCAATGTTCGCAGAACACTATATATATATGTTAAAATGACATCTTCTTTCTGAAAAACAGAATCGCTTTTTGTATTTTTTCAACCGGCCACATTACCAAATCTCTCCATCTACGATGGGCAGGTGGATTTGGTCCTCCTGCATATTTACGGCTTACAAGACTCAGGGTCTCCATGTGCCCAGTAGACTTACTGCTCACTCCACAAGGAGTACAGCCACAACTGCATCTTGGGCTACACAGGTCTCTATAGAGGAGATATGCCAGGCTGCCACTTGGTCATCACTTTCCCCATTTATCCATCATTACTGTCTGGACACTTTCGCTTCTGCGGATGCAGCCTTTGGCAGATGGGTGCTCCAGCAGGTTGTCTTGCAGCAGATGGACTTGGACCAGACCTAACCCTTGGACCAGATACGCCAGCTTTGGTAAGTCCCTAACCTGGACTCTTGCAGCAGTCTAACGGAGAAGGGGCACTGGCTTACCTGTGATGCCCATTCTCGTTGGACTGCGAAAGAGTCCAGCCCCACCTTGAGAAGGTCTGGTAGCTCGGGTGGGGGTATCTTATTATTTGTTTTCAGAAGACATGACAGATCTGTCAAGATCTCTTCACTGAAAGCTGGGTAAACATGGCAACAGAAGCAGGTCTAAACAGCTTGGTAGACTCCATCCCAAGACAAAGGAGGCAGAGTTTTCCCTAACCTGGACTCTCTTGCAGCCCAGTGAGAATGGGTGTCTCAGATAAGCCAGTGCCCTGTTGTGTGAAGTTTTAAGACTTGAGAGCCCTTTATTTGTGTTGTCTTGTGTGAAAAACATTTCTATGAACTGTTTCCTAGTTCTGCTTCCCAGGCAATAGATGACTATACAAACTCTCAAGGTAATTTCTGGAAAGGAATATAGCACTTGTTTTTATAAGGTTTTATAAGCACTCCATTTTATAAGGTTTTTTGCTCTGGAATGATAAATGTGCTTATTAGAATTCTAGATGTTGAAGTAATTGCTATATATATCTGTTATTGCAGAAGATTATTTGCCTCTGTCTGTTTTTCTGTCATTTGGTCTATCTATATGTTGGTCTGTCTGTCATGTGTGAATGTGTACTTCTCTGTATTTAAATGGGTTTCTGGCAATACATCATTTTCCAGGTACAAATCTAAAGATTCAATATATACCTTTTAGAACTTTAGAAACTTTAGAAACAAATGATTTTTTATTTTTAGAACTTCATCATTACTAGAAAACAGCATATCATAGAAAGCCTTTAATTAAGTTTGATCTTGTTTTGCAAGAGAATTTTGTGTGGGACTGGATTACTTGGAAATGTATAGTCACCAATTACATTTTGAAGCGTAATCTTGAGGACTTGAATCATAAGATGGAGTGAATGCAGAAATATTTTCTTAAATAGCTACATGATTTTCTAAACTGGTTATAATAATTTTGTATTATAGTAGTAATATCTTCATCTATGTTGCATCAATTTAATAGGACTGAATTTTATGCAGCCATAGTTTTCAGCACTAAAACTTCTGACATTTGAAAAGAATATTTTTATAGCTACTAAAGGATTTGAAGGTTATAATTTAAGCTGGAACTTGCAATCACATGCTGGTAAGTATACAGGATATTGCTAGAAATGTGTTAATATTAGCTATTCTTACTTTTAGGGTCTGGGGATGATACTCGATCCTGGGGACCACCATTTGTTGGAACTGAAAGTGTTTATTTTCTCAGTGTAAACAGAAATAAAAAGGTAATAAAAAGTCCTTGTAACATTAAACATTTTAAAGCATTCAATTCATTGTTTCTACATAGGCAGTTCCTGTTGCATATGCATACATAGGGCATTGTTTAAAGGTGAAAAAGCTATTAGATGCAATTGACTCATTGTTTCATTAACGTTCTAAGTGGATTTTTTTCCCAATAATGTCAATAATTCAATAATAAAGTTGATAACTGAATACAAAGTTGTTTTTATATTATTAAGAGAATTACATTTTTTCTTTTTACTAGAGTATAGCTATCAATATGAAGAAGGCCAAGGGAGCAAAGATAATTAAAGAGGTGAGTTTAAACTGAAAAATAAATCCTTATTTATCAAAGGAAAGTGCTCATGTTGAAAAATATGCAATAGATATTTGGGGGAGAGGTTGTCATTTAATGACAGAATATAGGTTTTGCTAATAAATAGTAATTCAAACTGTGTCATATCCAAGTCTAAAGTATTAAAGTGTTTCTACCAATCACACTAGATTTCCTAAATTAGACAGATTAATACTTTTCTAAATTTAAGTCATTTCCCTATATTTCATATCATGGATGGATAACTTATACTCTGTGGTATTCAAAAATAAGTTTCACTGAGTTGAATTGGGTTTATTCCAAAGTAAGAATATGTAGCATCTTTCTTGAAAGTTGGGGAGAAAAAAATCTTCCTATTATTTGGAAGATTTTTTTTCTCTCCAACTTTCAGGAAGGATCTTTAGTTATTGCTGTTGTATCAGTCAATTATAGTAATAGACAATCATAATTAAATAGTATGGAAGTTTCTTGCTGTTGTGCTAACAACTTCTAATCGCTAATATCTGCAAGTGAATCAAAATATTTAGTACATGTTGAACAATAGGAACCATCAAAATTACCATGGTAGTAGGGCTTCCAAGAAAAACAAGAATACTGAAACACAAAAAACAACAGACCAGTTCCTCCATAATAATGGACCATTTTCCCAGATGCCATTTCATATTTTAATTGGATTTAACAACCAGCATACAAAATTGCTGAAAATTTTAACAACTATCTCTTGCAAGCTGCTAAGAGCCACTTCCAGCACAGCATTGATTATAGGAATTGATATTCTATAATATCTGTGTGAATACTTGAAATAGGGAAGGCTATCATATAAGATACCTATAAAATTTTTATAGTAGAAGTTTAGAACCTCAGGTACAGTCCAGAAAAAAGATTTGCAAATTTACAGACTGTGAATTATTGATACTGAAATGTTATTGTATTTATTTTAGAAGTATGCATATTTGTTTGATAATAAGTTCATGGTACTTGTTGCAAGTATACTTGTCTAGGATTGATTAGCCCAGGGATCGGCAACCTTAAACACTCAAAGAGCCATTTGGACCCGTTTCCCACAGAAAAGAAAACACCGGGAGCCACAAAATCTTGGTGGGCATGGCCAACTTGACATTACTCACTCCCATCCAGTCACATTACCAGCCCCCAGCCATTCCTACCCAGAGTTTGTGGCTCCCGGTATTTTCTTTCTCTGTGAAACAGGTATCTCTCTCTCCCTCTTCCTCTGTCTCTCTCTCTGTCTCTGTCTCTCTCTCTCTTTCATCTCTTTCATTTCTCTGTCATCTCTCATTTCTTTCTGTCTCTTTTCTTTCTTTCTCCCTCTATCTCTCTGTCATCTCTCTCTCCCTCTTTCTCTGTCTCTCTCATGTTTCTGTCTCTTTCTCCCTCTCCACCTCTTTCATCTCTTTCTCTTTCTCATTTCTCTTGCTGATTTCTCTCTCTCATACCCCTCTCATCTTTCTCTGTCTCTCTCTTTCTCCCCCCCCCCACCATCTCATCTCTCTTTCTGCTGATGATGTTTTTTCTTCTTCTTTGGGTGCTTTTTACCATACGATTTAAATCAAGAGTCATTTCAGCTTCTCAGATAAATGAAGTTCTTTCGCCCCCCTGCTGTGGCTCCCTGTTAGCCGAACCCATCCCTGGCTGGCTCTGCCCCTCATCCTCTCCTCCCAGTCACTCCTTGCCTAAGGGTGATAAGGGTGATGGCAGTTGATGGAGACTTGCTCCATATTCCAGGGTGGGAGTGAAGCGCCCCTCTATTTGCCTCTTCTTCTGGCCCTTTTCTAGTGCTGTACCTCGGTTGCTCGGGGAGATGCACGAGTTTCTGACCCAAGACACTGCAGCCTGACTGCAGCCAATGCTCTGCATTGGAATGGGCTCCAGGAGGAGGAGGGGATGCTGTCTCTTCCCTTGTAAAGTGCACTAAATTTAAGTGTGCTGTGAAAGAAGCTACAAGAGCAATGAGTAGGCCATGGAAGCGGTGAGAGCATCAGCATCATCCGCAGCTGGGCCGGGCCAGTGTCTTGGAGTAGAGAGAGAGTTACATGTCTCCCCAATCAAGTGCATGTAGCACCAACAAGGGCTGGAAGAAGAGGCAAGTACAGGGGCGCTTCATGCCCACTTAGGAATATGGAGTGAGTCTCCATCTGCCGCCGTCACCCTTACCTTCTCAGGTGAGGAGTTGACTGGGAGGGAAGGGTGAGGGACGGGGCAACCAGTGGTGCGTTAAGCTGATAGGGAGCTGCATCAGAGGGCCCAAAGAGCCACAAGCAGCTCTGGAGCTACGGGTTGCTGACACCTGGATTAGCAGTGGCTAAAGACGCTGAGTTTGTTGATCAGAAAGGTCAGCAGTTTGGCGGTTCGAATCCCTAGTGCTGCGTAAAGGAGTGAGCTCCCATTACTTGTCCTAGCTTATGCCAACCTAGCATTTCGAAAGCATATAAAAATGCAAGTAGAAAAATCGGGACCACTTTGGTGAGAAAGGTGTTCTGTGCACCTTTGATGTTTAGTCATGCCAGTCACATGACTAGGGAGACATCTTTAGACACCGTTGGCTCTTCGGCTTTTTAACGAAGATGACCATCACCCCCTAGAGCTGGAAACGACTAGCATGTATGTGCAAGGGGAACCTTTACCTTTAGGATAGCTTTTGAAGGAAGTACAACTGTACTGAAAGCTGCTGCTTTGAAAATCTGTCCATTAGGTTTGTAAGTCAAAAAAGTAATCAAATGAATCAGACTTAATTTTAAAATCAAATTCATTAATTGATTCAAAAGGTTCATTAAATGAGCGAAGATCTGACTTACTATTTCCTCTGATTCATTAATTGATCGCTGCTATCATTAACTGAACTGAGAGGCTTTCCTACCAGCTGCCTATCAACTGTTTCTGGCTGAGGACCTAAATTGCCTCCAAGGAGGCTCACAGAGCTCTCCAATTGCAGTTGCTTTTTTAAAAAAAAACCATTTGCTGCTAATCAGCTCAAGCTTCTTTAGACAGCTGTAGGGATTGGGGTGGTAATTTACAGAACTCTCCGATTGCAGTTGCTTAAAAAAAACACCACCCACTTGCCACTAATTAGCTTAAGAGTTTCGAGCCGGGGACATCCAGCTGTAGTTCTGGCGCCATTGGAAGTGAGGACTGTGAGCTCTGCGCCCCTTTTCCAAGCTTGCCCTGTCGGAGGGCTCCAACCAGAGCCAGAGCCACCTTGGAGGTAAAGGGGGACTGCCTCTCTCTTCCCTGACTTGGAAAACCCTCTCATCTGAAGATGAGGTGCAGCAGCAACCAAAATAGCTGCCATGAAGCCAGGGACAATCTGAACACCTAAGTCAGTGCAGGAATGAAGAGACGTGGAATGGTGTGTGAACTGGGTGAGAGAATACTTTTTTTGCTGAAATCTGACCCCAAGAAATCTAAAAGTGACATGTTTTTAAAACTACTTGTCATAGCGGCATATAAGCACTTTGAAAAAAATACTGGAGAATTTAAGAAGAGAAATTTTGTTTTAAATAAAAAAGAAAATTAAACTCTCAAAGCAAAAAGACATGGTATGGAAAAGGCATATCAAATGCTGGAATGATGGTCTCAAACTTCTTTTTTAATTAATACAGTTTATTTACTGGATTTACAATTTATAATTGGAATATTGAAAGTTGAAAATAATTAAATTGGACTTGTCAACAACAAAGCAGAGAAGCTGAAACAGATTGAAGCGAAGAACGTCATCTGCTGATGGAAGGGGAATTATGCAACTTGTGAATAACTATTTCAAGGACTGAAAATACCTACAGAATTGCATGTATCTACTCTAAGACCATTGGAGACTTGAAACTTAAACAAGAACTTTACCTAAGAGACCCCTGAATATTATTGAAATATTATTGAATATATAAAAATGACTAGAACCCCCTGGTATATTCAAATTGATTAGGCTGATTATTGATGAGACATTAAAACTGTGACTTGGAAGCTCTGTTTTTGAATCAATAATTCCTGGATAATTGACTAAAAAGGAGATTATTAAACTAAGTTGCAACACAAGGTGAAAATGAGTGGAGATCCAAACAGAATGGAGCTAATGTTTCAAAGTATTAAAGACCTTATACAGGAACAACAAAGGAAATATTTGATCACATAGCTCGAAAACTGGAAAATATTATACAAGGGACAATGAGTAAAAACCAGGACAATGAGGGAAAAATGGAGCCAGCAGAAGGAATGGAGAGGAAAGCAGAGTTGAGAAATCAGCAAAAAGAAGACAAGGAGATATTACCAAAATTAATCATAATTAAGGAATTAACATAGAAGGAAAATATTTTAAAAGATCCAAAGTGGAAGTGGGAGAAACAGGAAGAATTTGAGGGGAAGGGGGAATAAAAATTAGAACAGATAGCCTCAAAAATAGACAATGGGAAAGGGTAAAGAGAGGAGAAAAAGTTGGATTGTATAGGCCAGGGGTCGCCAACCTTTTGGACCTCAGGGACCACCAAGCTCATAATTTTAAATCCCGTGGACCAGAGACCCTGGGAAAATCCCCAAAAAAGTCTGCAGGAAAATTCCCTATCCATTTTTCCTACCGATTGATTGTTTTTTATTTGGGATCAGAGGATACCGTCTCCAGCTCCATTCTCGGGGGGGCGGGGAAGAGAGAGACTTTAGGCTTCATGCAAGGAAAGCAGCAGAAGTCTTTCTTTCCCCCAAACTCTGGCAGAAAGGAGTCTTTGTGAGACTTGTCATGCCGGTGCAGCCTCTTGGAGCAGGATGCCTTGCAAGGTCCCAAAGACTCATTTCTAGCAGAGTTTGGGGGAGAGAAAGAAAGACTTTTGCTGCTTTCCTTGCGTGCAGCCAAAAGCAGAAGAAGAAAGAAACGGAAATAAGCAGCCCGGTGGCCAGGCCAAGGGCGTGGGGTGAGTGGGGCAAGTTGCCCCTCTTCGCCCTTTCCCTCTTCCCCTCACTACCTCATGTTGTTTGTAATGCAAGCGACGCAAGCTTTGTGTTCTCGTGGGCCATGTAAGTGGCGCAGCCTGGATTAATTGCTTTGGGGGTGCTCTGGGGGTGACATTTCTCTTCAGACCACCAAAATTTTCTCATGGACCAGCCCTCAGTGGTCCCCAGCCCACTGGTTGGTGACCACTGGTATAGGCAGAATATAGACTCAGAAGTAGAAGTAGATGGAGTTGAAGACTTAAGAGAAGAATATGGGAGGCAAGCCAAAAAAAAAAAAAAATTAAAAGTTGGGACATGGGTAAGAGATGATGGATAAGGGGAAAAAAGAGAACAAAAGATCTTGAATGAATATATTTTAATAATGTGTATTAATATGAGAATTATATAGTCTGGATAATTATTTTGTAAGTAGCTTAAGAGACATTAGGATGAATATTTTAATATAAATAAATGTGAGGAGTGAAATAGGGAAATTATGGGGAAATTATGAATAAGAATTCAGCATTAATTGGAAAATTAGAACTTGAATGATGGTATTATTAAACATGTATAAAATATGATTAGCAGTGAAATGATAAAGTTAAACAATGAATGATTAGAAAATGAAAGAATATATTTTAATATAAACATATGTATTAATAATAGAACCACACAGATTGGAAGATTGGAAAAAACATGAATGGATGTATTTTAAATGTTTAAATGGTGGTGATTGGTATTAGAAGTATATATTAAGACCTTGAAAAATGATAGAATGAAGAATGAAATTTCAACATAAATAGATGTGAAGAGCTTAATAAAGGGAATACGAATAATAGAACAGGCAAAAGATGGGAACAGAAAGGACACATCTTTGAATATTATAGCGTATAGGGAAAAATAAAGTTAAAATAGAGATAGAAATAAGAGGGGAATAATAGTATATATATTTTAGTAGATTAAGATATATGAAAGGATAAGAAAAAGGTTTAGTAACGGAAGGGTAGCAGTAAGGGTATGTGTAAATAATATGAAATAATGAATGTGAAATGTAACAACTATGAGTAACAATATTATACTTATTTGTATTGAAATCTATGATACCTATCTATCACATCATTCATACATTGATATATATAAACAATAAAATTTAAAAACTTAATTAAAAAAAAGAGTTTCCAGCCAGGCACCCAGGGGGAAATGGGGGAGGATTTACAGAACTTTCAGCTTGCAACAGAGATGGAAGAGACCTTGAGGTCATCTAATCTAACCCACTGCTTTCACAAAAGAGTATTTCTGATTAAACACCTGTCCAGTCTCTTCTTAAAAGTCCAGTGATGGGGCACGCACAAGTTCTGGAGGCAATTTAAATTTAAAACCTACAAACTACAGTAATATACATTAATCTCCAAAATAAAAGCAAGGAAACACAGCATTATAGAATGCTTTGTGTAGATGCTGGCTAGCATTTCTACAAGCAGTTTCAAGGCAAATGCCAACAAACTTTATCTTTGCAAAGTACTGTATTTACAAACAAAATAGTTTGCAAAGTATAGTACTTAAAAAGCAAAGCAGTTTCCAAAGTGTTTACAAACAAACAGTACAGTACTATAGAATAACAAAAAAGAATATTTTAAACTACTTACAGAAACAATTCTAGCACTCAATTCTAGTACTATCCTCAAGCCCACACAGCACAAAACAAAAACAAAAACAAACTCGGCGCTGGGCCAACTGCAAAAATCACTGGATTTTGTTTGGCCATTTGACCAGGGACAAAAACCAAACAAACTGCTGGCTTTGTAACCCCGAATAGCACATGCAAGTCACAGTTAAAAATGGCTGCCGCGTAAGTAGTGACTGAATCCAAGTCACAAATTTACAGAGGCCTCTTTTTGTTCTCTGTTTTGAATTTGTAACGTAAGTATCCTTTCTGAATAAACTTGTTCCTGTGAAAATTCCCTAAATGAACATTCATACCTGGGGGATTACCTGTACTTTCCTCTATTGATGCTGGAATTAATTCTGAAGAAGAATTGTGAATAGATTTTTATTTCAGAAGCTATGAATGCTGTTTTTATTCTGTTATATAAAGATGACATTTGCTTTAATGAGCTGTAGAATCTTGAGAAAAAGTGGGTTGCTTTAATGAATAGCAGAGACCCTGAGCTTGCTTGCATCTAATACATTTTTCAGAATTATTTTTAAAGCATGCTCAGCCACAGGAAAGTTACAATTAACAAGTTGATGCTTTGCTGAAGTGGTGCTGGTGGACAGATTTTGAAATGAATGGGAAATCTCAATTTAATAGACTAATTGAGGGAGTATGGTTATTGTCCTTTAAGTTGCAGATAATGTTATGCATGTCAGTGAAAGTTATTTGAATAAATGCTATCACCATACACACTTTCAACTGCTGTGAATGATATAACATTAAGGTAAATTTCACTATCTTAACCTGAATCCATCAGATGTAATAGACTTTCTTCTCATTGGTTGTGTTGGTGAATCAAGATAGCAATTTGGTTCAAAGTTTCTGGGTTCTGTTAAATTGCATTTTTTTTACTTAGTGTAGCTTATCCTACCCCTTCATGGGTTACTGCCTTGTCGTGGTGAGGAGGCTTGCGTAGCTCAATGAAGCTATGAGCTATGCCACGCAGGGCCACCCAAGACGGACAGGTCATAGCAGAAAGTTCTGACAAAATGTGATCCACTGGAGAAGGAAATGGCAACCCACTCCAGTATCTTTGCCATGAAAACCCCATGGACAGTATCCAAAGGCAAAAAAAGGTATGTTGGAAGATGAGCCCCTCAGATCAGAATGTGTCCAATATGCTATTGTGGAAGAGCAGAGGGCTAGTACTAGTAGCACCAGAAAGAGTGAAGCAACTGGGCCAAAGCTGAAAGGCACTCAGCTATGGATGCATCTGATAGTGAAGGGACAGTCCGATGCTGTAAAGATCTATTCTCCATAGGAACCTGGAATGAAAGATCCATGAATCAAGGCAAGCTGGACATGGTCAAACAAGAGATGACAAGACTGAACATCAACATCTTAGGAATCAGCAAACTAAAATGGACAGGAATGAATTTAATTCAGATGACCATCAGATATACTACTGCGGGCAAGAATCCCTCAGAAGAAATGGAGTAGCCATAGTCAATAAAAGAGTAGGAAAAGCACTACTGGGATACAATCCCCAAAATGTCAGAATGATCTCAGTTCAAACCCAAGGCAAACCAGTATCACAGTAATCCAAGTCTGTGCCCCAACCACTGGTGCCGAAGAGGATGAAATTGACTGGTTCTATGAAGCCCTACAGCATCTTATAGAATTAACACACAGAAAAAATGATGTCCTTATCACCATGGGGGATTGGAATGCTAAAGTAGGAAGCCAAAAGATAACTGAAATAACAGGCAAGTTTGGCCTTGGAGAACAAAATGAAGCAGAGCACAGGCTGATAGAATTTTGTCAAGAGAATACGATGGTCAAGCAAACACTTTTTTCCAACAACCCAAGAGACAACTCTACACATGGACATCACCAGACGGTCAACACAGAAATCAGATTGACTATATGTTCTGCAGCCAAAGTTGGAGAAGCTTTATACAGTCAGTAAAAACAAGACCAGGAGCTGACTGTGTTTTAGATCATGAGTTTTTCGTTGCAAAATTTAGGCTTAAATTGAAGTAAGTAGGGAAAAGCACCAGGCTACTTAGGTATGAACAATCATATCCCTGATGAATATACAGTAGAAGTATATTTAAGGAATTATTAAGGATTTAAGGAATTAGATCTGATAGACAAACTGCCTGAAGAACTATGGACGGAGGTTTGCAACATTGTATAAGAAGTAGTAACTAAAACCATCCCAAAGAAAAAGAAATGCAAGAAAGCAAAATGGCTCTCTGAGGAAGCTTTGCAAATAGGTGAGGAAAAAAGGGAAGCGAAAGGCAAGGGAGAAAGATATACCCAATTGACTGCAGAATTCCAGAGAATAGCTAGAAGAAATAAGAATGCCTTCTTAAATGAACAGTGCAAAGAAATAGAAGAAAACAATAGATTAGGTAGGACCAGAGATCTCTTCAAGAAAATTGGAGATATGAAGGGAATGTTTCATGCAAAGAAGGGCATGATAAAGAACTAAATTGGCAGGGACCTAACAGAGGCAGAAGAGATTAAGAAGAGACTGCATCCAAGAAATCAAAAGCTTTGCTCCTGAGGAAGAAAGCTATGGCAAATCGAGAAAGCATACTAAAATGCAGAGACATCACCCGAAAAGCCCGAAATTGATAGATATGTAGCCATTTTAGTTAGGCTTAGTATATATTCTTTTTCTCACTTTTTCTTTGGCATCATGGGGGAAGGGTTTCAGGCTTGCCACATTCCTAAGGAGGGAGGAGTGGAGATAGAATTGTTTAGGCTAGGTGGTTCTTCTTCCCATGTGAACACGAGCTACCATGCTGAGGCCCCTTAAGGTGGAGATTTATGACATCAAGCAACAACCTTGTAGGGAGCCCAAACGGGGGACCCTACAACATTTCTGAAAAATAGCAATCCAATATCTTCTTGAAAATCTCAAGTGATGACACTCCCACAACTTCCGAGGGCAAGCTGTTCCATTGGTTGATTGTTCTCACTGTCAGAAAGTTTCTTCTTATTTCCAGGATAAGAAATATGGAAAAGTAAGCATTGGTTTTTTTTGTCTTCTTTCTGATCCTGCTTTGTAAATTTGAAATGCTGAAGAATGTTCCATTCCTATAAGTCTTATTGATATGTATGCTCTTACAGTTTGAAGGTACTCCAAAATTAATTTGCAGGTATACTTCAGGTTATGTCTTTGTGCCATTTAGATTAACAGATTTAACAGAGTTGGAAGGGACCATATAGATAATCTAGTCCAACCCCCCACCCAAACAAGAAACCCTACACCATTTCTGACAGATGTGAGTCCAATCTCTTCTTCAAAGTCTCAAGTAATGGCACTCCCACAAATTCCCAGGGCAAGCTGTTTCACTGGTTGATTGTTCTCACTGTTAGAAATATTATTTCTTATTTCCAAGTTAAATCTCTCCTTGTTCAGTTTCCATCCATTATTCCTTGTCTGGCCTACAGGCGCTTTAGAAAATAGCTTGACCGCCATCTTCTCTGTGGCAGCCCCTCAAATATTGGAAGACTGCTATCATGTGTCCCCTGGTCCTTCTCTTTACTAGACTAGCCAAGCCCAGGTCCTGTAAACGTTCTTCACATGTTTTAATCTCCAGTTCCCTAATCCTGGTTACTCTTCTCTGTACTTTTTCTAGAGTCTCAACATCTTTTTTATAGTGTGGTGACCAAAACTGGATGCAATACTCTAGGTGTGGTCTTACTAAAGCTTTATAGAGTGGTATTAGTACATCACTTGATCTCGATTGTATCCCTCTGTTAATGCAATTTAGGATTGCATTAGCTTTTTTGACTGCTGATGCACACTGCTGGCTCATATTTAGCTGGTTGTCCACTAAGACTCCAAGATCCCTCTCACAGTTATTGCTACTGAGCCTGATTTCACACAGTCTATATGTGTACTTTTGGTTTTTCTTGCCTAAGTGTAGGACTTTACTTTTCTCTACATTGAATTTCATTTTGTTAGATAAGGCCCACTGTTGAGTCTGTCAAGATCCATCTGGATCTTGAACCTATCTTTTTGGATGTTAGCTATTCCTGCCAGCTTAGTATCATCTGCAAATTTGGTAAGTTCCCCTTCTATTCCCTCATCTAAGTCGTTAATGAAGATATTGAAGAGTACAGGACCTAAGACAGAACCTTGTGGCACCCCACTGCTTACTTCCCTCCATGTAGACTTACATCCATTAAGGATTACTTATTGAGTATGGTTTGTCAGCCAGCTGCAAATCCATCTAGTGGTGGTCCTATCTATTCCACTTTTTTCTAGCTTAGCAAGAAGTAAGTTGTGGTCTACTTTGTCGAATGCCTTGCTGAAATCTAAATATATTACGTCCACAGTATTTCGCTGGTCTACTAATTTAGTCACTATGTTGAAAAACGGAATAAGATTGGTTTGGCATGATCTTTTTTTAACAAACCCATGATGATTGTTAGTTATTACTTTACTTATTTCTAGATTTTGGCAGATCTGTTTTCTAATTATCTTTTCCGGTATCTTCCCGAGATGTTAGGCTGATTGGTCTGTAGTTTCCTGTGTCTGTTTTTTTCCTTTTTTGAAGATGGGAACCACATCAGTTCTTTTCCAGTCCTCTGGTAGTTCCCCGGTGCTCCAGAATTTTTGAAAGATATGATGTGGTGGTTCTGAGATGACCTCTGCCAGCTCTTTTAAAACTTTGGAATTTAATACGTCAGGCCCAGATGATTTGTTCATCAAGATCAGACAGGTGTTCTCTTATTATTTTTTTGCTTATTTTAACTTTTACTTCTGTGTTGAGCTATAGTTTCTTTTTGCATGAAGACCGATGCAAAGAATGAGTTAAGCAGTTCTGCTTTCTCTGTGTTGCCGATTACTTCCTTGCCATCTTCTCTCTTTAGTGGACTGACGGTTTCCTTGATTTTTTTTCTTGTTATTTATATGTTGGAAGAAATTTTTTTTATTATCTTTGACTTTTGTTGCAAGTTCTGAGCCTTTGCTTTCCTGACTTCATCTTTGCAGATTCTTGCTATCTGCTGATAATCTGCTTTAGTTGTATGTCCCTCTTTCCATTTTTTGTACTTGTCCTTTTTTTCTTTCAATTTGTCAGAGAAATCTTTGTGCAGCCATACTAGTTTCTTTTTGAATTTCTTGTTTTTCTTTTTCCATGGTATTGTGATGGTCTGGGCTTCTATGATCGTACTTTTCAGAGTTTCCCAAGATTCTTGAGTTGTTTTCCCCTTTAGGGTTTTCATCCATGGAATCTTTCCCAAGTTCTTTCTGAGTTTATTAAAATCAACTCTTTTAAAATCTAAGACTCTGGTGTCATTATGTTGTGTTGCTTGTGTTTGTGTTATGTTGAATTCTAGTATGACATGTTCACTCTCACCCAAGGTTCCTGTAGTTTCAACTCCTTCTATCACTTCTTCTCTTTTTTTAAGAATTAAATCCAGTATGGCTGTCCCTCTAGTTCCATCCTCTACCTTTTGGACAACAAAGTTGTCAACTAGGTTGGTTAGAAATTTATTTGATTTCTCACTTGGTGCAGAATTGATATCAGGATAATTGAAGTCTCCCATTACTATTGTTGTGTGTTTCCTGCATATGTTTGTTAGTTGGTTGGCAAAAAGGACATCTATTTGTTCTGCTTGATTGGGTGGCCTATAATATACACCTGTGGCCATGTCATTCTTTTTTTCTTTTATATTGACCCATAAGCATTCTAGGAGGTTTTCATTTTTGGTTTCATGCATTTCTGTAGCAATATAGTGGTCCTTTACATACATTGCAACTCCACCTCTTTTTTGAACAGTTTGTATCCAATCATGGGTTTCATCCCACCAAGTTTCTGTTATTCCAACTATGTCATATCTACCTTCATGTATGAGTAGTTTAAGTTTACTATTTGTTCCCCAGACTTTGTGCATTTGTATATAAGCGCTTGAGATCTTTATGTCTGACACTGTGTTTACTGCCTACATAACTTGTGTTATGCCTGCCTGCCCCTACTTTCTTGCCACCTGTGTGATTAATGCATATGGTATGGCACTCACTATTAAATGCTTGGTTTTGCTTGACAGCAAGGTTGATAATCTTACCTGCACAAACATCTATGTTACATGCACTGGTATCCTTATTAATTTTAGGTTGCTGGGGACAGAAATGTTCTGTATCCATTAATTCTTTGTCCCCACTGTTCAGTTTAAATATTTATCTAGAAAAATCTATGAATTTAATGCCAAGTAATCAGTCCTTTTCTTTGATGAATGCAAACCATCTCTTTTGTACAGTTTTTCATTTCATACAAACATGACTAATAAAACCAAAGCCTTCCCTTTTAACCACTCCTTTAGCCACACATTAAACTCTGCTACAGGCTGGCTTTTCCCTTTTTGTTCCTTGTATACTGGTAGAACCTCTGAAAAGATAAGCCTACAGCCCATACTACTAAGTTTGTACCCCAAGCTCTGGAAGTCTTTCTGCACAGAAAGTACATCCTTCTGGGACAGATCATTTGTACCAAGATGTATAATAGAATCAACATCATGTTGAATTACTTCTATTGGAGAATGTGACTTCTGTGGGTTGTTTCTAACTTCTAATATTGTGGGGTAATTCTGGGTTGTCTCAGATCCGGAATTACCACAGATATTTTCCTAAATAAAAGAAATTGTTTTGGAAGATGGACTTTGTTCTTTTCTTTTTAAATGGATTTCATCACTTGGAAACCTGACATTATTCAGGATCTCCTAAAAACCATAATCCTGGAGAAGGGTTGTTATTCAGAGTCCTGAGCCCTGGCTGTTTACCTGGAACACCGGGTAACAGTAAAGACTCAGGGAAGATGGCAGAAGGATGGGATCCATGGGCACCAGAACATGAGTGCAAACTCTGCGGGGGGACTTGTGTTAAGTTGTTGGTCGAGCAGCAGGCTTCCCAACGAATTCCCCAGGACACCATCAGAGTAATGGAGATCGTGGAGGATATTGTGTGCCAGCTAGGGCCTGTCCGATATCCCCAAGTGAATGGTCTGGAAGCACAAGTATCCAACGGATGGAAAGAGACCTGCTTGGCCAATCAACCCTTCCCGACCCACTCATCAATCGGCCATTAACTGCAGCCAGGGAGTCTTGAGCCACGATCTTAGAGTGGAATCCAGCAACTGGGCCCATAGGACCTATGGGAGACCACAATGAGCCGGCTGAATGGCAGTACCAAATGGCGATGTGCAGCCAGACCTTCGAGGATCTACCTGACCAGCTGGAGCAGCTCATCACTGGATGCGAAGGCAGAGGTCAGCAAAGGAGGCAAATTCCCACCCGGAGAGTTCATGAAACACGAGCTTCCAGCTCGTCAACTTTAGGTGTAACCCAGTTGTTGGGAGAATCTTCTCCTCCCAGAAGAAGGCAATTACCGCTGCGGGAGATCTTCTACCATTATAGCATTTGCCCCAGAGAATGGTATGTAGAGGGGTGAATAGAATGGGGAGTCCATGAAGAATCAATCAAGGAATGAGCCCGCCCCCCTCGTCTACCTCCAGTTGACCAAATCCCTCCAGGATGGGGATTTTATCTGGGCAGAGGATGGATTCGAGAACAAGCTCAAATGAGGCCAGCCCAAGCTTCAGCCCCCCCTCCCCTCCACAACCAGCTCCACATACGATTGCCTCAACACCTTTTAAAACAATGTTTGATGAGACTGCAAGTAAACTTGCATTTTTCCTGAATAGAGCATGGTCTTACATCGACAGAAATGGAAATGAATTCCATAATGAGGGAGAACTAATCCAATTCCTTGGAGACAGTTTGGAGGAGGCGGCATCTGAATGGTTCACCCAGCTCAATGATGGAGGCTAAACCATGTGGATGACTTCCTAAGAGAGCTCCAATCACATTTTGAGGATTCTTCCCGAGCACAAGAGGCAGAAGCTGAAATAAAAAGCATCAGGCAGAAGGGTAGATTCGCCAAGGAATTGGTGTTTGAGTTCAGATGCCTGGCCACTAATCTTAGGCATTAGTCTCAAAGAATACTTGTGCACTATTTCCAAGAAAGCTGGATGAGGAGTTGTTTAAAAATCTGCCTGTGCCATGGGCTGCCTGAGGATAGAATCTATGAGTGATACAGGATGACCATAACAATGGACAAGGTGCTCAGACAGCACTGAAAAAGCAATGCTGAAAGACAACCCAAAAGCAATTCATACAATGCTCAGTTTCACGCCAAGGGGAAGGACGTCAAACAACAGCCCCCCCCCCCTGAAATGTTTCTGTTGTGGGCAGCAAGGGCATCAAGCATCAGAATGCTTAGCATTTACCCCAGTACCTCAAGGGAGAGTATCCGCTCCACCAAAATGGAAAAAGACACTGAGAAAATCTCCTGAAAACCAATTTGTGTGCCAAGCCATCGAGGTCCCCAACAACCAACAGGGGAGAGACTCTGGCAGCAGGAGTACCCATCTTGCAAGACATAGACAGCGAAGAAGATGACCCAATGGTAAGTGAAGCCATTCAACCTTTTAAAATTGAAGGGACATTGACTGTTACTCGCACAAGCATAGAAGGGCCAATAGACATTATCATTGACACCGGCAGTTCGCGGTGCCTTATCAGTCCCGAGACTGCATGTAGTTTAGGTATAGAAACTAAAAAGTTAACTGCTCCCATTCATTTCCAACAAATCTATGATGGGGGAAGTCCAGCTACACAAGTCACCGAAAAAGTAAAACTAAAGTCTTCAGTGAAGAGGAATGCAATATGCTAAACCCCCCCCCCCATCGCAACACTGACTGTGCAATAGAGTTTATAGAGGGGGTGAAATTACCAAAACCAAAAATGTACTCCATGACACCTAAGGAAACAAAAGAGCTACAGAAATATATAGACACAAACCTGGCCAGAGGTTTCATCCAACCTGCAAAACCCAGAGTTGCTGCCCCCCGTACTATTTAAAGAGAAAAAAGATGGGGGGGGTACGCTTATGTGTGGACTTTAAATCTTTGAATTGTGTGAGTATTCACAACAGTTGCCCCCTACTGCTCATGAAAGATGTGCTTTTTTAATAGAGTTTTATTTGGGTTTTCACAAAGCATACAAATACAAATAAAATATCATGCTCCCAGGTTATCACTTCTCCATACAGACATAAACTCAATTACATATTCATCTTATGTATTCTAATCCATATCTTATAATTATTTTTGCAGTTTTCTCAATAGTTTTTCTCCTTCCTTGCTTTCTATAACCTTATTTTTAATTATCTCATTCCTTTCTAAGTTCAATTACATAGCTTTTTCTAATTTTCAGTATCTTTCTAATCAATATTTTTATACTTTTGTCTGTCCTGTTTACAATTTCATATTTTCTTTTCTCATAAAACAAATTTTCCCCTGTAATTACTAGACTGGAGTGTAACATCTTTGTATCTTTTAATTATTATCCATTCAAATCTTGTTTAAAGTTTAAATTATGCCTTTACAGTTATACCATTTATTTCCTAACCTCTATTTTATAACACATAACTATTATCAACTGAATTCTACTTGGTACATTCCCTTAAAAATACACACCAATTTCTTGAAAGTATGTATGTATGTATTTATGTATGTATGTATAACAATAGTAAGTGAAATAATTATTCTATTCGAGTTCAGCTTGACCATTAATATTGATAGCAATCTTTTACATTTCTATTTAAAATATTTCCATTGTTTAACAAACATTACCTAATAATATCAATTGTCGTTCACTTTAATCACCTATATTTCATACTGTCTTTAAAGAAAAAACAAAACAATAGTTATTAAAAATAAAATTATTATTCTTATTCAAATTCATCCTGTCAACTGATATTAATTTCATTAAAAATCTTTCATGTTTTTTTTCAATTATATACTCTTTACATCATTGACAGCCTTATTCTCTTACCCTCTGTTTCATTTAATTACTAACAAATATTCCATTACATATCAATGCCAATTTTATCTGTCACTTTAATCATCTATCATATTTTCTAACTCTTTTCTATTTCTAGTATAACAATGCTATCTCATGTACCCTTGCAGAATCCTCTCTTTAAGTTAAATTTTTAACCATTGTCTCTGTCTTTTAAATAGGCTTATGCCTTTAATTCTTGTTCGTTTTTCCTGTTTCTGTATATCTTGTTTCTGTCCTTTATAGCTTCTTTTCCTTTCCATCTTCCCGCTCTTCTTCTCTTTCCCCTTGTTGTTCCCTTTTCTATTTGATTCTCACTTCTGTGATCCTCCCTTCTGCTTCTTTTTAAAATTACAATTTTTTTTGGTTGTTGCTTCAAGTCTTAAGTTTTTAACTCCCTTTCCCTTTTTTACCCTGCTTAAAATTGCTTGGTCATTGAAGATGGCTTCTTCTTTGTCCCGCCCTTCTTGTTCTGCCAGCATTTCTTGTTGTTTTTCATAGTTCAAAATCTCCATTTCTAAAAATTGAAATACAAAGCCAAAAGATCCTCTTCCCTCTTGTGCTTCTTTTTGTTCTTTAAGTCTCATTTTTAGCTCTTCAAAGAGTGATGCCATTTTAAAGATTTTTAAACAACCCCCAATTGATTTTATTTCATCATTTCATTTCACCATCCAAAATTCTAGGAATCATCCAATAATCCAAAGCTGTTTCTTGCTTTTCTCACTTTCTCTTTCCCAGGGGCTTTATTATCTTTTTTTTAATTTAAATTTTATTGGTTTTTAAAAACAAACATAAACAAACAAACATAAAAACATCAAGCTATCTTCTATAGGTGTACATTCTGTGTGCCGGTTGGTTTACAAATTGTTTTGTGCTTCCATTTCGTAGTCTTCAATTACAGTTACATTACATATAATCTCATATTGTCAATCAAAAATTAAATACCTTAGTATCATTATTAATCAATCATTTGACTATACTTTTATTCATTCATGTTTTACAAGATAACCATGATTTACTTAGTTTATTTTATAACAGTTCATATTATTACCCCAAATCTATCCTAAAATCATTTTGTAGATATAATAAGAAAGAAGTACATCTTTATATATTTATTATTTTCTAATAGTCTACATATTTCATTACTGTACTTTATTGTCTAACCATTGATAGAAAAGATCCCAAATTTTATAAAGTTGTTTATCCTCTTGTTCTCTAATTTCAAATGTCAATCTACTCATTTCAGCACATTCCAATATTTTCTTAATGATTTCCTCCTGTGATGGTATTCTCTCATTTTTCCAGTTTTTAGCAAATACAATCCTAGCCGCTGTTAATACATTTACAATCAGGTATTTCAAGTCTTTACTATATATTTCAGGTAAAATTCCCAATAAAAAAAATCTCTGGTTTCAAGTCTATATTTTTTTTGTCATTTTTTTCCAACCACATGTGGATTTTAGTCCGGTATTTTTTAGCATCCGCACAAGTCCACCACATATGGTAATATGAGCGAGGTGTCTGATGACATTTCCAACATTTTTGGGATTTATTCTTGAATATTCTTGCTATTCTTGTGACCTGAAAATGCCACCTGTAAAACATCTTATACAAATTTTCTTTATATGCTGTTGACATTGTCATTTTATAATTTTGAGACCACAATTTTTTGTCATTTCTCTAAATCAATCCCATATCCAAAATTCTTCCCCCAAGCAATCATAGTTTCTTTAACTTGTTCTTCTTCTAGTTTAATTTCTAATAAATATCCATACAATTTTTTAATCAACTTTTCATCAGTACCTGTCAAAATCTTATCTAAGTCAGTCAGTTTATCATAGAAACCTTCTGTTTTAGAATCTTTATCATACCTTGAATGTATTTGCGCATATGAAAACCAATTCATCTTTATACCTTGTTCCTCTAGTTTTTGCATAGATTTAAGTTCACCCTTTTCAATCAATATTTCACCATATCTAACTGTTTGTTCCTTTTTGTATATTATAGGATAATAAACCCACAAATCTTAAAAGAAAAAGAATATATCCAAAAGATTTCAAAAGAATTGGAGCTATTCTTTAAGGATAACAAAAAACAACATACCTCATTACAAAATTTGTGGGACACTATGAAAGCATATTTAAGGGAGATAATAATAGCCTACATTGTAAAAAAAAAACAAGAAAAATGGGAAAATCATAATACGTTATCTGAGGAAATCAAAGATTTACAAGAAGAACTTCAAATGGAACCTGGGAAAGAACAAATTAAAAATAAATTGGCCTTAGCAAAACATAAATTGAATATTTTGGATCAAGAAGAATTGGCAAGAAATTTAAAATTTGCAAGACAAAATTATTTTGAACATGCAAACAAGCCAGGGAAATGGTTGACCTATAAATTAAAAAAGCATACCTCTTTGTTCCTTTTTGTATATTATAGGATACGAAAATGATTCAATAGTCAATAACCAGACTGGAATTTTCAAATAACATTGTCTTTTAATCTTCTTCCAGTTTAACCACAGAGACACCCGTATATAATGTCTTCTAAAATACCCCTGTGTTTTAGTTCCTTTGTACCATAAAAAAGCATGCCACCCCAACAACGAATCATGTCCTTCTAATGTCAACAATCTAGTATTTCTTAGTGTTATCCATTCCTTAACCCACATCAGATTTGTAGCTTGGTAATACAACTCCCAATTAGGCAAACCAAATCCTCCTCTAGTTCTAGCATCTTGGCAAAAGTTTTAACTTTATTCTTGCTTTCTTACCTTGCCATATATATTTCAGTACAATTTTATTTAAATCTTCAAAGTAGTCTTTTCTAAGCCTAATTGGAATTGTTTGAAACAAATATAAAGTTCTGGGTAATATATTCATCTTTATTGTTGAAATTCTCCCTATTAGTGACAGTTGTAAGTTTTCCCATTTTGCCAAATCTAGCACTATCTGCTGTTTAAGTTTAATATAATTATTCTCTTTTAATGTACTACATCTTGCTGCCAAATATATCCTCAAGTACTTGATCTTATTCGTGACCTGAATTTTCAATAGATCTGCCACTTCTTCCTTTTGTCTTAATAGCATATTCTTTGTCAAAATCTTTTTCTTATCTTTATTTATTTTCAAACCAGCCACCTTTCCATATGTCTCTATCTTTTCTGTCAATTTTGATGCTGTTTCTAAAGGGTCTTCTAACATGAAAACCAGATTATCCGTGAATGCTTGCAGCTTAAATTCTTCCTTTTTGATTTTCATTCCTTTTATATTCTTTTCATCTCTAATATTTCTGTTTAACACTTCCAAAGTTAACACAAACAACAAAGGTGATAGTGGGCACCCTTGTCTTGTTCCTTTTCTTTTTAAAAAAACCAGATTTTATTAATTTTACAATTAAAAACAACAACACATCTACAGCATATACACAAAGAAAAAGAAAAAAAACAAGGCCTCGACAGAGGCCAGAAATGAAAGGAAAGAAAGAAATGCGGGAAAAGAGAAGAAGACATAAAAAGGGGGGGGAATAAAGAAGGGTAAACATTTAAAATGGAACAATATCTTTTTTGATGGTCTGTAAGATCTTTTCTTCTTCAAGTGTGTCGTAAGCACAACTTATCGGTATCTATACTTGGGTTGCCCTCAACTAAAATTGTCTTCGCAGTGGTCTATCTTTGATTTAGCCAGTTATACCAAGGATTCCAGTTGTTGTAATAGGTTGAGGATTCTTTGTTTTTTTAATGTTAGAGTTAATTTGTCCATTTCAGCGCACTCTAAAATTTTCTGGATAATCATCTGTTCAGTGGGTGTGGAAGGTAATTTCCAGCACTGAGCGAACGCTAGTCTGGCCGCAGTTAGAATATGGATTATTATATAAGGACTCTGGTTTGTATTCAATTTGTTCCTTAGTTATCTCCTCCAGCCATTTCCTAATTTTTTGCCAGTATTTCTGAGTTTCCTTGCATGACCACCACATGTGGAAGAAGGTACCATCTATGCTTTTGCATTTCCAGCATTTTGGACTCGTGTTGGGGTGCATTTTCGCCAACCGCGAAGGGGGCAGGTGCCATCTGTAAAACATTTTGTATGAATTTTCTTTGTAGGCTGCTGATTTTGTGATCTTGTTATTTCTGTTCCAAATCCTTTCCCATACTGTTAGTGTAATACTCCGTCCTACGTTCCTGCTCCAAGCTATCGTATTTCCTTTGACTATCTCTTGTTCTAATTCTACTTCAGTAAATATTTGTAAAATTTAGATATATTTTTTTTGTTTGGTCCTAATAAAATTTTATCTAAGTGCTGCAATTTATATAGATTCCAAATTCTTTAATGTCTTGTTTATATCTACTGTGGGTTTGAAGATATACCCACTGATCAATTATAAATCCTCGCTCTTGTAATTCTTGTCGTGTTTTCAGTTTTCCTTGTGGGTCTGATAAATCTTTATATTTAATCATTTTTGTGATGTCCAAATTATTAGGGTGTACCATTGCCTCCATTGGAGATAGCCAAATCGGTATTTTTAGATAATGTTTTTTGCGTACTTTTTTCCAATTAGTTAATAGAGAGTCCCTGATAAGATGTCTGTGAAAGTATGATTGCTTGGGTTTACCCATTTCCCACAAAAAGGCGTGCCACCCTCTCTGCATATCGTGACCTTCTAGTAATAGTGTTCTTTTATTGGATAGGCTCACCCAATCCTTTAGCCATAATAAGGTGGCTGCCGTATGGTATATTTCCCAATTTGGGAGGGCTAATCCTCCTCTACTCTTCAGATCTTGTAATCCTTTTACTTTGATCCTAGCTTTTGTTCCCTGCCAAATAAATTTTAGTGTTATCTTATTTAGTTCTACAAAAATTTTTTTATTTAATTTGATTGGAATTGTCTGAAATAGCTGCGCGGCAGAGGGGAAGCCCAGAGCGCTGCGGGAAGGGTTCCACCCAGCGGGCGGGCTGCTTGAAGGAGGTGACCTGACGGCACTCTGGGCGCTCCGCCGTGTGGCTTGGGGCCAGGCGCGAGTGCCCGTGAGGAAAAAGGAAGCCGCAAGTTGCTGGGAAGTTGCTCGGGCTTCCGAGGCTTCCAGGTTTAAACTTTGCTCAGGCAAAGTTTGCAGGCGGGAGCGTCTTCCCGCTGAGGAGCCTTCCTTTTTCTTCGTGGCTGCTCGAGCCTGGCCCCGAGCCACACGGCGGAGGGGAAGCTCGGAGCGCCGCCGGGTCGCCTCCTCCAAGCAGCCGCCCGCGTGCCGGGCGGAACCCTTCCCGCTCCTTGGCGGGAAGACGCTTTGCCTGCAAACTTTGCCTTTGCAAAGTTTAAGCCTGGAAGCCCGGAAAAAAGGGGGATCGGCGGGGACTCACCTTCAGAGAGGTCGCACTCGAAGGTGATTTCGAACTCCCAGCCAAGGTTCTTCTTTTCTTTTCTACCCCGAGAGCGCTCCGCACTGTTCTGCAGCTTTGGGGCCACGTGGCGCAGGGCAATACACCATGCCCAGCTATTTTTTTTCAGAGGCGGGCCGGATTGGACAGACCAACGGGCCGGATGTGGCCCATGGGCCGTAGTTTGCCCACCCCTGATTTAGATAATTAGCTAAAAATTTGTAATCTTGCCTTATGACCCTCACTTTTCTTGGGATTTGCTTAAGAATTGTGATCTCTTTGCCCTTGTATGTTATTCTATCATCTCTGGACAGTCTAAGTATTAAGTCTCTCACACATCTTCTTGTAAAGCGGATATGAATCTCCCTCGAGCAGTTGTGACGTCTTGCGTAACTAGTACTAACCCTGTAAACTTCGTCAAATTCCTTGAGTAAATCATCTTTCTCTTTCCCTAACAGTTCGGCCAATAGTCCTGCCATTAATTGTTCTAATTCTTCATTCTTCGATTCCTCCACATTCTGGAATCTCAAATATGCCGCTGCTCTGTCCATTTCTAGTTGAACCAAGGATTCTTCCATTTCTCTAGTTACGTTTTTGAATTCCTCGTCTGCCCGTTCTAGGTTCTTCTCCATTCGTTCTGTCCTTGTCTCTATTTTTTTAATCTTTATTTCATTTTTTTACATAGCCTGTTGCATTGTCCCAATCTTATCCTCTACCTTCAGTATATCTGCTTTCATCTCCGCTTTCAATTTTCCCATCTCTTCCTTTAGTTCGCTGATGTCCGCTCTAGTCTCATTGTGGTTCTTGATCATGATCTCCTGCATTTTGGACATTGATTCTTGCAGGGATAGTAATGTAGCTTGTATATTAGTGTTTGTAACGCTTGGTTGTTTTTCTCCTATCAGAGATTCTTCAATAGTTTTCTGAATTGTTGGAGAGGCTGATGTCAAGGTGGTCGTTAGAGTCGGGGTGGTCTTCCTTCCTGTTTTCAGGGCCGTGGTTGTTGTGGAGGTCATCTCTTTTAAAATTTGTTTTTGCAGTTGGACTATGTTAATTATATTGTCCCAAATCACCATTTGGTGTTATTACCCGTTGAATGAAGTTTCAAGTCTATTTACTAGGATTACCCAACTGAGTTATTTTAATTCTATTTCTTCAGTCCAATCCAGTGTTTGGGCAGTCTATGTTCCCGTGTTATAGAACGTTATCCAATACTATATAGTATTCTCTGTGATAAGTTTGTATGCCAAATCTGAGTATATTTAACAGCTATTAAATCAATATTGTATCAAATCAAACTCAGTTACAGCTTTAAAACAATTCTAGAATTTCTAACTCTATATAAATCTTTATCCTTTGTTATATATTAATATTGAATATTCCAATTATTCTAAATCAGCAATGTTTAAAGTCCTTAAAGTTATTAAGTATTCAAAACACTCTAATCAGTTGATGCTTATATCTATAGAAAACAGTATACCTCTTTTAAGTAGACAAATTTTTAAATTTATAAATATTATAGAGAAAAAGGAAAGACCAAGAGAGAAAAAAAGGAAGGGTACGAAAAAAAAGAATTTACTTTAGCTTCAGAAAATCAGTAGACAAAAACTTGTGGGATTGATGCCAAGGGAGAGTTCCTGTTGGGATTGAGGCTAGCGTTTTTTGGCTTATTGTATTTCTTCCTGGACGCACCGGGGGCAGGATGGAGGGAAGTGCTGACTAATTGCTATCAACCATCAGTCTTTGCCGGACTTCTGTTGGTCTCTTTCTTCTTCTTCCCTCTTCCCTTTTCCCTCTGCCAATGGTTTTAAGTCCACTGTCTTACTCTTCTTCGCTTAGAGCCTCCACCTCAATCCAATCGTGTTAGAAATCTGTCATATAAGCAGTATTAAATAAAGTCAGTAGATCTATCACGCTAAATTCAGAGCGTCACTATATCGCTTCCAGTACCACGCTTCTTCCTCTGTAGCTGCACTCCTCTTCGGGTCTTCTCAAAATTCAGTCCTTAATAGCAACCCACTCACAAGCTCTCATCCACCAATCTCTTGAATTCCCCGTTCTTCTTCTCTCCCCAGGCTTCTCCTTCCTGACGCTATAATCAGCACTGTCACTTTAAGAATTGAGCCTTTCCGCCCACGCTTGTAATACTTTCGCTTCTCAAACCATTTTTCTGGCCACTTCTTCCCAGCTTCTGACAAATGTTACTCAAATTAAGGAAAAGGAAATCTGATGCCAATCTCGCTCTCCACTTCTGTAGTCCTTCTGCTCCTCTTTCTGCACCGATCTTACAAACTGTCACTTCTCGCTTAGTCACATCAGTGGCAGACCGGACTTTGGAGCCGTCATATGCTGGCGGCTGGCTCGTTCGCGCTGGGCTCAGAGGCTCTTCCCTTCGTTGCCGGGGGGGTTGCCTTCCCCCACACTGCAACCCGGGGGTCCTCTACACCGACACGAATCTCTTCGGGTTTCATGAAAACCACAGCTGGGCTTCTCCACCTCTGTACGTCCCTGTCCTGCCACCGGAAGTCCTTGTTCCTTTTCTTATATTAATAGAGTCTGTCAGTTCTCCCTCTATCATTGCCTTTGCTGTTTGCTTATAGTATATAGCTTCTATTGCTTGAATAAATTTTCTAACAAAACCCATCTGTTCCAATAGCAATAACATGAATCTCCAATTCACATTATCAAATGCCTTCTGCGCATCTAGAAATATCAGAGCCATTTGTTTTTCAGGATGTGCCTCGCAGTATTCCAAAGTATCCAAGATTACTCTCATATTGTCTTTAATTTGTCTCTTTGGCAGAAATCCATTTTGATCAGGATGGTTAAAATTATTTAAATATTTTTTAAGTCTTTCTGCCAATATTGAAGCAAAGATTTTATAACCTGCATTTAGTAGAGAAATGGGTCTATAGTTCTTAATTTGTAATGGGTCGGCCTCCTCTTTTGGAATAAGTGTAATATAGGCTTCTGACCATGATTTAGGTATCTTCTTCTTTAACATAACTTCATTCATAACGTCTAGCAATGGAAGATTCAACGATTCTTGTAATGTTTTATAAAATTCTGCCGGAAGTCCATCTGGGCCTGGTGCCTTTCCATTATTTTGCTTCTTGAGTGCTTTAGTTAACTCCATCATCGTTATATTGCTTTCTAACATTTTTTAGTCTCTTTAGGTATCTGAGGTAAATTAGCATTCTGTAAGTACTGTTTAACTCTTTCCTCATCAATATTTTCTTGCATATATAATTTCCCATAGAAGTCTCAAATGATTTCCTTCTTCGCTTTGCTACCATGGCAAACTTGGCCTTGGTCATCTATTAATTGCAATATTTCCCTTGATTCTTTCTCCATTCTCAATTTGTATGCTAACCATCGACCTGGTTTGTTTGCGTCTTCAAAGTAGTTCTGTTTAGCATCTCTAATTTTCTGTGCTAATTCTTCTTTTTCTATTTGACCCATTTTGTGTTTAATTATATCCATTTTTAGCTTGATGTCCTTTTTCTGTGGCATTTTCTGTAGCTCTTTTTCAAGTCTTTTATGCTCACCCTCTAGGGCCTTAGAGGCTAGTCTTTTCATAGTATTCCTTTTCCTTGTATAGTCTATTATCAAGCCTCTAACATATGCCTTCATTGTATCCTATACATTCTGAATTGATGTATTTTCTTTGTTGTTTTCTCTAAAGAAAAAAGCCAATTCTTTCTCCATCCATTGTGTAAAGTCTTTTTCCTTTAAAATAGTATTATTTAACATCCATCTCGATCTTCTTTTTTGTCCTTTCCATTTAATTGTCATTGGATTGTGATCTGCCCAAGTACTTGTTTCAATATTTATTTCTTGAATGTTAGATATTAATTCTGTTGACATCCATATCATATCTATTCTGGATCATGATAAGTGTCTATTTGAATAGAAGGTGTATTGTTTAGTTTTAGCATTTCTTTCTCTCCATGTATCTTTTAAGTTTATTTCATCTACCATTTAAAAAAAAGATTTAGGGGGAGTCTTTCTGTTTTGCTTTATTGTTTTCTGTGCTGTATAGTCCAATGAGAAAAAAACATTACTTTTGACATTCCTGTTTAAAATCACCGCTTAATCACTTCTGTCAAAACTTTTACAGATTTTTTCTTTTCCTTAGGGTGTCCTTTTAGATCTTAAAAAAAAAAGTTCTCACCAAACCGGCACACTCTCTCTTTCTGCTCTCTTCCGTTTCGGAGCTGTCCCAACTTCAGCAGCTTTAATGGCTGCCTCTTTGCCGCTGGCAAGAAGAGCTTCTCCTGGATCTACCAGGGACTTTGCAGTATCCCTTGGATCAACAGGATGCGCTCTTCACTTTCACCGTCTCTTCGGGACAGTTTAGATCCGATAGGACCGTTCAGGAGCAAAGATATCAGCAGCTATCTCAGACCTCCAGGATCGCATGCTGTATCATCGCAATGCCAGCTCCGCCCTCCTCCCAGGGGCTTTATTATCTTGTAACAAAGTTTCAGCTAAAATGTGTCCTTTACAAGTCTTGTTGAAATTCCACTATCAATTCTTTTTACTTCAAGGTGGTCTCCTCCAGTTTTCCAGATTCCACCCTCTTTTTTTCCCCTCTGCTTTCTTTCTTTTTGAAATTTTTAAATTATTCAAGTGTCTTTATCCCTTTGACGCTTTATTTTCAGCTAAAAATAGCCTGTTAATGTCAAAGTGGATTAACATCAATTTCTTGTTTAGATCTCTTCTTAACGTTCAAAGTCAAAGCTGCCAATGTGAGAGAAAAAAAGCTTTTTCCTTTCCCTTTTGCCGCTTTAAAAACCTTTTTTAGGAATAGTATCAATCTTTGTAATTCAAGTTCCAGGTACCTTAAATAGATGTTTTCTCCATTCAACCCGGTCAGTCAAACTTTCTCCTTTAAACTTCCTCCTGCACAATTTTGTCTGGTTGGGTTCTTCTTTGAAGTGGCCATTTCTGACCACTGCTGCAACCGCCTTTGGGAAAGGGAGTAATGGCCTGCCAAGGAGGAGAGATGCGGCTCTCCTCAACCCCGCTGGCGGTCTCCCCCTTCTTCATCACCTCTACGGGGTGGCTTTAGCCCCGAATCTGGGTGGCTTGGGGTACTCCAGCGGCAAGCACGGATCAAAACCACGCACGATCGCGGATTTCAGTCTGTTGCCAAAGAAGCCCAAACCTTATGAAAGACATGTTAGGACACTTAGTAAAAGGGAAAGCATTCACCAAATTAGATCTCCATGAAGTGTATTACAGAATCTACATCAGAGGAGGAGATGAATGGAAGATTGTTTTCAACACCCTCTTAGGCAGTTTTCAGTTCAGAGTAATGCCACTTGGACTACAAGGAGTCCCAAGGGTCTTCATGCAGCTCATAAATGAAGTCTTACATCAATATCTGTGTAAAAGGGTCTGGTCTATTAGGATGACATTCTTATTTACAATGAAACTCTAAAAGAACCCATCAAGTTAGAAAGAAAAGTATTAAAAACACTGTTAGATGCAAAGCTGTATGTGAAGCTATCCAAATACAAATTCCATAAAGAGTCATTAGATTATCTTGGCTACCACATTTCAAATCAGGCTAGAAATGGATCCAGCAAAAGTGAAAGCTGTTCTCGATTGGCAACTCCCAAAGAATCGCAAACAGCTGCAAAGCTTCCTGGGATTTGCGAACTTCTACCAGTAATTTATCCCCTCATTTGCAATGATTGCATTATCGATAACAGAACTATTGAAAACAGGGAGTTGCGGGGGGGGCAACCAAGGCAAAACCTGGACAACCCTTAAATGGAACCTAGAATGCCAAAAAGCTTTTGAATTGTTAAAAAGGCATTTTGCACAGGAACCCATTCTAAAACACCCTGACCCAGCATTGCCTTTTATAGTGCAAGCCGATGCTAGCGACATAACAGTGGCAGCTGTTCTACTCCAGAAAAATGGTAATGAAGATCTGCAACCCTGCCCATATACATCCAAAAAATTCACAGACGCTGAAGGAAGATGTGGGCTGTATGGGAAAAAGAAGCTTATGCAGTTCCTTGGGTTTTACAAGCTTGGAGACAATTTTTAGAGGGCAGTAACATTCCATTTGACATGTGGACATACCATAAAAACTTAGAAGCTCTAAAAATACCCAGGAGACTTTCTACTAATCACGTTAGATTGGTTGAATACTCTAAAAGATTCAATTTTCAGTTGAAGTACCTTCCAGGGGGGAAAATCTACTAGCAGACGCGCTGTCTAGGAAGCCCCAATTTGACAGTAAGCGAGAAGTACTTTACCCAATCATTCCACTGTCCCCTCAAGAGATAGTTCAAGTAATCACACAGGCACAAGCCCAAATCCAAAAAATCAAAGACAAATCAGAAATGATCAGGAAGTTGCAAAATGAATTAACAGCAGATACTTGGTATCAAGAAAATAAGGATTTATTAACTATGTGGGAGAGTGTAGCATGGAAGGGTTCTAAACTATATGTCCCCAACTTTACATCTTCATGCACTTCAGAAAAGTCATGACTCAAAACAAGCAGGACATTTTGGATATTTAAAAACCCTACACATGGTCAGACTCCAGTTTTGCTGGCCAAAAATGAAGCAAGACATTGAGGATTATGTAAAAAGTTGTGCCACTTGTGCCACAAGGAAAACCTCCAGGATTATTACAATCTTATTACAATCTGTAGCAGAACCATCCCAGCCCTGGGAGGAGATAGGGATGGATTTTATAGTAGATTTACCTGAGAGTGGGGGGTATCCAGTCATTTGGACTGTAGTGGATTTATTTTCCAAACAAGCTCATTTTGTTGCATGTCCAGGACTAGCATCAGCCAGGAAATTATGTTTGTGAATCGGCTTATACTCAAGTATATACGGTATTTTGGCCATCTAATGAGAAGGAAGGACTTACTGGAGAAGAGCCTAATGCTGGGAAGGACTGAGAGCAATAGAAGAAAGGGATGACAGAGAATGAAGTGGCTGGATGGAGTCACTGAAGCAGTAGGTGTGAGTTTAAATGGACTCCAGAAGATGGTAGAGGACAGGAAGGCTTGGAGGAATGTTGTCCATGGGGTCGCGATGGGTCAGACACAATTTCACAATTAACAAAGCTTATCCTATAAGATTAAATAAATAATTATGAAATGTTTTTCTGTGAACACCCTTTATAAGAATAATAATCATAACTTTATAACATAACTATTTATTGAACATAATAGCCAATATGGTACACCATTTCTGAATCTAGTCATTCTTAGTAAAGTGGCCAACTTGTGTGCCATTGTGTATTTTACCATTGTCTGCGTTAGCACTTAATAATATTTGAATGAGTCAGTTATCTTAGTTACTTTGGTAAATGCTAGATAACTCAAAATAGTGCATATTACTGGAAAGATATATTCTTGTCTGAGGTTTTCTCACAAAAAAAATATTGATAACATTGAATGCCTCCAAAGATGGGCAACAAAAATGGTGCAAAGCCTGAGGGACAAAAGAATCAGATAGATTGAAGGAATTGAAATGTGAAGCCTGGAAGACAGAATGGAAAGTGGGGACATGACTGAAACATTTAAAAATATTATTTTGATGTGAATAAAGTTCTAGAAGGCAGTATTTTCAATATTAAACAGAAATCAAGAACACGGGCATAACTTCAAAATGATAATTACTTTCTCTTTCAAAGTTCTTTGTTAATGTAAATGAGCGCAATAAAGTAATGTAAAAGTGAAGTAACTATTTGTAAAAAAAATGGTTTGTGCATAATGAGGAAGTTAAAACATGGATTTTTGTCTGGCTATAACCAAGAGAAAATACAGTACTTTTTAACTGTTTGCTGTATAAAGTTCTGCGTGTGAAGCTAGCTCTGGAAAGCAGTTTAGCACTAAATAGATTGTGCCCATCCAAAGCTTTGTCAGTCACTAATGCTGCTGTTCAGACATTAAAGGAAAAATAAAAATATGCTTTTAGTATATTGTGAGTGGGTACCCAGCTAACTCCAAAATTCACAATAATGTCTATATAGATTAAGTCTACAGTAAAAAAAAACCCATTATAATTGTAGGTATAGATTCTTTAAAAAGTGATGTGAGGATAATAAAGGGTACTTTTTGAAATCAATGAACCTTTCCCTCCATTACATTCTTTAAACATCTTCTTCAACATTGTCATTTTAGGGAAATATTTTTACCATAAAACTAAAATTCTTTTTTATTACTGGCTGGATGGAAACCACAACTAAAGTTGAAATTCAAAAGAACACTTACTTTTTTTGGCCCAATAATAGATTGGCTTGATGGAATGATATTAAGTCTTTGGTGAACCTGGCCACAACCAATAAGAAGTAAAAGGTATTCATTTTGAGAAGCAATCCCCAACACATTTTCCCATTACTCATAACACACATTATTCATTCTCTTCTCCCCTGTTTTTCCACATGCAGACCAAAATAATACTTCGAAACAAATTGAGCTTATGTTAATTGAATGGTTTTAGTTGGTATGTGTGTTTATTCACACATGTAGCAGTGGTGGGATTCAAATTTTTTTACTACTGGTTATTTGGGCGTAGCTTGGTGGACATGGCAGGGGAAGGATACTGTAAAATCTTCATTCCCTCCACATCCCACTAACCTGCTTTCCAGCTTCGTTCTCCCTTGCAGAGCAACAAAAGAAGACCAAGCCCATTAGTTGAGACTTGGGAGGCAGAGAATAGATGGAAGTGGTAATTGCCAGTTCTCCGAACTACTCAAAATTTCCACTACCAGTTATCCAGAACTGGTCAGAACTTGCTGAATACCATCTTTGCACATGTGTAATATTTTTCTGCAGCATTGTGGAATAAAGGATTATAGCTCTTCCCTAATAGCAACTGTTCTTGAAAATACTTTGCAGCCTCAGTGATGTCTGTGGAGACTTTTTCAGGCATCATGGAACTTGATCTATGGATTAGAAATTGTGCATGCCTTAGTTCCATAATCATAGATTAAATGTGATTATTACAAAGTAAAGAAATATTTTGAATGAGCAAAACAGACAGTTCTGTTAGGCTCTTCTTACTCTTGAGTTTCAGTTTCAGAACTGATATTTTAAGAATTAGTTGCTGTGTTTTACTTCCCCTCCCCTCCTCCCTCCACCTCATGTTATTTTTGTCACTTTTTTTCCCTTTGATACTTAATTTGTGGACAGGAATTATGGTTTAAAATCAATTGCATGAAAAATCCTTTGGGAGTATTTTTGACAAAGACTTGGGAAAATGTTTTAGAATAATAAATAAAAATTCTCAAAGCAAAGTTTTTAATTTTTGCCACCTTGTGGAAATCAAGATTCTTTCTGATTTATCTAAATCATTTTGTGGTTGATTCAGATCCGTTTTCTACTGCTGAAAAAGAGTTATGCTGTCATTTCACTGTGAATAATGAATAACCAATTTGAAGACTACTAGAAAATTCATCTATAAGCACTTGCTATATCTTCTTTATAATTGGACTCTATAGAACACAGATATGCTAAAACTGCCTTGTTTACTGGAATTTAAAAATTACATTTATGTTCTGTTGTTGATGAATGCTTGGAAATTTGTTAAGAATCTGATTCATTTCCACTTTAAATTTCAGCTAGCAGCTGTCTGTGATGTCCTTGTGGAAAACTATGTCCCTGGAAAATTGGCTGGAATGGGTCTGGGTTATGATGACATTAACACAGTTGCACCTCATATTATCTATTGCTCAATAACAGGTATTTTGACTTTAGTGATAAACTATTTTGTCATTAGCTTTATTCATTTTTTGGTATTTTACTTGCTCCTTTTATTTTTCATTCTTGTTATGAAAAGTGAGATGATATTCCATTCCTTATTCCCAGAATATCAAATGGAGGAAAGAACTAGAAAACATAAATACCCCATGTTTCCCTGAAAATCAGACTGGGTCTTGTTTTCGTTTAGACCCCAAAACAAGCACTAGGGCTTATTTTGGGGAGGTCTGTCCGTGTATGGGAGGCACACTTCTACTTGCTTGCGGTGGGGCAGGAGGCAGCATGGCATGCCAGTGCCACTGCTACAATTCAGAAAGGGCGTTTTTTTACATGTGCACAATTCTGTCCAAGAGGAGCCCACATGGCTATCAGCTGACTTCTTCTGCTTGCTTTCGGCCACAATGGAGCATGAAGCCAAGCGACACATCAGTGCCGTGGTCATGAGGTGCGGGGTGGTGGAGCCGCCCCATATGCCCTGCACTGGCTTATGTAGCAGCCTCCGCAGCCAGGCCATCCATGCCCTGACACCTGCCTCACCTCACAGCTCCAACATACCACTTGGTCTCCAGCTTTATTCAGGGGTGGGATTCAACTTTTTAACAACTGGTTCTGTGGGTGTGGCTTAATTGGGGGGGTAGCTTGGTGGTCATGTGACTGGCTAGGTAGCTTGGTAGTCATGTGAATGGCTAGGCGTGGCTTGGTGGTCATGTGGCTAAGTGGTCATGTGACCGTGAAGGCGTGGCTAGGTTGTCATGTGACTGGGTGGGCATGGCCATCTTGTCATGTGACTGAGTGGATGTGGCCAATTTAGCAGTCCATTTTGCCAATTTAGCAGTCCATTAAACAATACACAGCAGCTCCTTTTTCTGTTCTTTTTAATACTTCATGAAGTTTTTGCTCTAGATTTTTTTTTTTTACTAGGGTGGAGTGGTTGGCAATGCCTGGGGAAGGAAAGGCATCAGTGGTGGGATTCAAAATGTTTTACTACCGGTCCTTGTGGATGTGGCTAGGTGGGCATGGCCATGTGACTGGGTGGGCGTGGCTCTTTTGTTTTGGTTTTTTGCAGACCCTCCTACCCATTTTTGGGACCTTCTGGGCCTTAGGCAGGCCTCCTGGGGGGGGGGATTTTTGCTCCCAGGAAGCTCCCCTGGGACTCAGGAAGAAAAAAAATGGAGCCTGGAGGGGGCGTGCAGCACCCCCCCTTGCTCAATTTTGGGGCCTTTTGGGCCTCAGGGGAGCTTCCTGGCGGATGTTTTTGCTTCCAGGAAGCTCCCCTGGGGCTCAGGAAGTTGGTAAATTGACAGGTGTGATGAATGTTAATGGAGAATTCATTGGGCTAGAGATGTTAACTGTGTTCAAAACGTTGGCTGAGCTTCTCATATTCATTGCAGCAGCTACAATGCAAGGAGCTGCTCCCTTGGTACTAAGTCAATTTTGCCCCATTTAACAACTTTTCTTGCCACAGTTGTTAAGTAAGTCACTGCAGTTGTTCAGTTAATAACACAGTTGTTAAGTGAATCTGTCAGAAGTTTGCAAAAGTTGATCACATGATCCTGGGACACTGCAACTGTCATAAATATGAACCAGTTGATAAGCATCTGAATTTTGACCGTGAGGATTCTGCAATGACTGTAAGTTGAAAAGCAATCATTTCAGTGCCATTGTAACTTCGAATGGTCACAAAATGTACTATTGTAAATTGAGGACTACCTGTATACACAGAAGTTAATCCTGTTAATTTCAAGGGACTACTGGATTTGGCTTCCTTCTGAATAGAGAATAAAGTTATTGGCCTCATGAAATGGAAGGTAGGAATAGAGGATGGAAGAAATGGTTGTTAAATTGAGGGCTACCTGTATGAACTTCAACCTCCAGAATTCCCCAGTCTTCTTTTTGCTGCAGATCCCATATCCAGTGTCAAGATAAAGAGATAAGACAGCATTTTATCAATAAAAAATTATTTTGAATTATTCACTTTATATGATCACAATCTTAAAATCAGACCTACACTTGTAGGCAGATTTCATGTAAGAAAAGCTAGAATATTTGCTAGCTGCTAACCAATCTCCCTGATTATAACACATATCCTAGCTAAATAACAAGTTTCACAGAACACAGTAGGAATAAATTGATATAGACTATAGATAGTCCTCGACTTGCAATCATTCATTTAGTGACCAAAGTTAGAACAACACTGAAAAAAATTACTTATGACCATCTTTCACACTTATGTCCATTGCAACATCCCAATGGTCACGTGATCAAAATTCAGACACTTGAAAGCTGGCATGTATTTATGACAGTTGCAATGTTCCGGAGTCATGTGATCACCTTCTGTGATCTTTTTGACAAGAAAATCAATGGGAAGCCAGAGTCACCTAACAACTGTGTTACTGTATTACTAACTTAACTGCAGTGATTCACTTAACAATTATAATCATAAAATGGAGCAAAACTCACTTATCAATTGTCTTCCTTAACAACAGAAGCTTTGGACTCAGTTGTGGTGTAAATAAAGGATTACCTCGGGGTAGGAATCTATTAGATCCATTTCAGGTTAACAGGTAGTATCTCACTTTATCTGACTGATGGAATAGCTAAACTGATGAAGGATGTTGTTAGCTTGAAAGGGAGCTACCAGATTCCTGATTTTTTGGCTACCAGAGACTAACAGGACTTTTCCAACAATATCCTATGGTATGAATACATTTTGAGTTCTTACTCTTACACCAAAACTTTCTAAAATCTATGGAGTTTCAAAGGTAGTACTTAAGAAAAAGTGAACTTCATTAATGAAGTTAAACACCTACACATCCATCCATTCGAACATCAGTGCAAAACCACAGCTCATCCTGTCCAAAAAGGACCCCCCCAAAATAACAGACTTGTATGCAGCGAATCAGACACAAATCTCAGGGAGGACTATCTACCTATAAAGCCAAAGGACAAATTGGGGGGGAGGTGGGAAACAGATCAACCCGCAATCCCATAAATCCCAAAGCTAACACCCCTTAAAAGAGAAGACCCCTAAAAAGCACATACACACACCAGCCCTTGTGTGGTGACCATAGCTAAAAAGACCAAATTGGCTCTGCTGAGCCTGAAGAGGCCCTGTAGCTTGCTGAGAAATCAGGGAATTTAGTTTGTGAGCATGCACACTTTAAAAACTCCATCCCACCCTCGTGATTATTTCAAATTGCGATGGGGCTGTTTTGTTCACTGCTGATGGAGCGACCTGATCGAAGCTGCTGCTGAGTCCAATGTAAGTAGCAGAGGCTGTGTGGGGTTACTTTGGCCAGGCAAATTATCACCTCCATGCTACCAAAGTGGATTCCTGGGTGCTGCGCTGCAATGTAGAAATGGGAAATGGAGCAACCAGCATTAGGGGAGCAGGAGGAACAGGGAGAAAAGAAGAACAGCAGGCAGCCTCCTCCTTACCTCATGCCAGCTACTCCGTTGCCTGTTTCACCATTGCAACGCAGCATCATGGAGCTTTCCCCACCCACCTCCACCCAGATGCCCTCGCTTCTCCCAAGGATTTCTTTGTCTACCTGATTTGCAGCTCCTTCATGTTTCTTGCCATCATGTGCAGGGAAAGAAAAGTTTGAGTGTGAGTGAAAAGAAATTCACTCAATCAATTTCAACTTTGTACAATCTTTTTCTTTTGCAAGAAATTGGAATTGATTGATTGAACTTTTTTTTAGCCCCACATACACTTTTTTTCCCTGAACACGATGGCAAGAAATGCGAAGGAGCTGCAAATTAGCTAGGCAAAGAAATCATTGGGGAATTTGTTCTCTTGGCCAGCTTGGCCATGCAGTTTCCTGGCCAGGGGCAGAAGGAAAACGCTCTCCCAGCCAGCGCGGCCATAGCCATATGGCTTCTTCTTGGCCAGGGGGAGAAGGAAAACATTCTCGCAGCCAGTACGACCATGGCCATGTGGCTTCTTCCCAGCCAGGGGGAGAAGGAGAATGCACCGGTGGTGAAGCAAGCCAGGCAAACCCGTGGATGGTAGGAGGAAACTGTGCAGTGGCCTAGGCCAGCCAGAGAGTCAACTCAGCTGGGGCTTGCTTGCAGGCTCACTCACCCAGGGAGATCAGGGCCTCGGCGGAAGGCAGGCAGCAATGGCGGGTGAAGGCAGCTTAGCAATGACAGGCAAGATGAGGAGTGACTGGGTGGGGCGGGGTGAGTGGGTAGGAGGAGAGAGGCAGGCAGGGAGGGGGCAGCCAGTGGCAAAATTTGCCGGTTTTCCGTATTGTACAGAATTATAACAACCGGTTCTATAGAACAGGTCCAAACTGGTAGAATCCCACCCCTGGCTTTATTGCAGCTGTGAGCAAGCAGAAGTGGACCAGCGGCCAAGTGGGCTCTCTGCTGTGCATGGCTGTTGGTGCTGCCGCCGTGAGGCAGGTGACAGCATGGATGGCCTGGCTGCAGGAGCCCTGAAGTAAGTCAGTGTGGGGCACATGGGGCAGGTCCACCACCACCCTGCCTCACCTCATAGCCATGGCACAATGAGCAAACAGATTAAATGGGCACAAGCTGTTAAATAGGGCTTATTTTGGGAACAGAGTTTATATTAGGCGCACACATAAAAACATGCTAGGGTTTATTGTTTGGATACATCTGTTTTCAGAGAAACAGGTAAGTTTTAAACTATGAACTACTTTTTTAAAGTATGATTTTAGACCAAATTCATATTATATTTATAACAAATTGTTCATATTGTTGTAATATGATATTTTTAGATATTTAGCATCCTGCTTCATCGAAATATTAAAGACTTTCTGTCGGACTGATGCAAGGGTGGGATCCGACCAGTGTAACTACCAGTTTGGTGATTTTACATTTTGCAAATGGGCATGCGCACTCTGCGATGGGGCAGCAGCCGGATTTCAAATGTGATCTTGTCTTCAGTCCAACGTCCTAATGATGAGAACCATCCATTCCATAACCAGAGATATTAAATAAGATATCAATTCTAACAGTTAACATCTAAAGTGATCTGATGCTGTATCTTGTCCGTAAGGAAGGAAATCAGACATTTGATCCTGTGCAAAGATATCTTTATGGGAAATATTTCTGGTATGCAATTATTTGCTCCCTATCTCTTTGGTAGGTACTAAAACATATGTGTCCTCTTTATCTAAACTGTACAAGTAGAAATAGAGAACAAGACTCAAAGGTGAGAAAGATATACAATAGAATGATGCATATTCTATAGTGAGTATAATTAATAATAATTGATGGTTAATTTAGGTAAGAATAATTGCACACAAATTGTCCCAAATGTCTAAGTAAACCTTTTGATTTATTTTATTTATTTTAAACAAGTTTTATTCAATTTTTCCAAAACAAAATAAAAAAAGCTATAATTCCGAGTTACCACTTTTATATGCGAATATGACAGTAATTATATATTCATTTTTACATTCAACATTCTGTTTTGACCATTTTAAACTTAATTCTATTATTACTTCTCCATTTCAACTTTTACATAAGAAAAGAAACAAACACATTAATTCTGTTAAGTGATATTACTTTCATTCTAAGCGTCTTCTCAATTCATTTCAGTTTATTTCAAATATATTTTTAAGCGTGGTCTTTTCCAAACTCTTTTCTCATTTTACCTCTCAACTTTTACATAAGAAAAGGAACAAGCAAATTAATCCTATTCATTAATATTACTTTCATTCTAAAAATCTTCTTAATTCATTTCAATTTATTTCAAATGTATTTCTTAAGCATTAACTTTTCTTTTAAGCGTAGCCTTTTCCAAAGTACTTTTCTCATTTAAATCACTAATAGTTCCCATATCTTCAAACTTATTCCCTTTTAATTCTTTTTTATCTTTTCAAATTTGCAATTCCATCACACATTCTTTTCTTAAAGTCTAAATTAATACAAGTTTTTCACAAAAAGCAAAACATAAATTTCCCCTCCCCTTTTACTAGTTTGGGGGTGTCATCTCAGCAGTTTAAGTATGCCTTAATTCCCGCATCTGTAATTCCCAATTAAACATTTATTTTACTTAGTTATAGTAATAGTCAATCCCTAGGAAAATAAATCACTTGACATTGTACTTTTCAGTCAGATTCCGCAGTGTATTTTCTCCCTTCCATAAAATTTTATTTATAATATCAAAAAATAAAAAAATAAAAGAGAAAGAAACAATTAGTCAATTTTTCTTGGTCACTGATATTAATCTCATTTTAAACCTCCTCACAATTCATTTCATTTTAATATATATAATAAACATTAACCTTTCTTGTAACAATAAAAATAAGAACATGCATTCATCTTCTAAAAAGAGTGCCCCTCCCTCCTCTCAATATACTATATTCTATAGTTTGTAATTGCAAAGTACATTATTATTACCCCTCATATCAATGTGGAATCCCCTTTCTTAATTCATTAACCATTGTCCCGATGTATTCTAAATAAAGAAAATTTTTCCTTTATTTTACAATTCCCATATTTATTTATTTCCTGTTCCTGTTCCTCATTACCTCTCTTCCCTTTTGTTTTTCCAAATCTTTTCTCCCTCTGATTTATAACCCTCTCTCTCTATATATTTTCCTTCCCCTTTTAGTTTTCTGCTGTTTCTTTCTGTCTTTCCAATTTTTATAAGTATTCCCCATTTTAGTTACTTTTTTAAACCTCCCAATTTTACCCCCCCCTTCTTTTTCCTCTTCTTTGTGGTGTTCTTTGTGTTGATTGTCTATTTAAGATGGCTTCTTTTTGAACGAACTCCTCCTTCTCTGAGGTGTCTTCTTCATATTCTTCAATTGCCATTTCCATAGCTTTTAACTCAGAGGCAAGTGATTCACCTCTTGCATGTAGTAGTTTTTTCAAATTTTTAAGTTCCATTTTTAGATCCCACAGAGATATCATTGTTACAGTCTTATATCTTATAGTCATTAAAATCCACCAATCACTAATCTTTTTTTTTCTTCTTCAAACTTTCTGGACTAACAACTATTCCAGAACTGGGTTTATAGCAAAATCACCAATCAGTCCAACAATCCATATTTTTTTCTTTTGTTCTAATTCAATTTTCACTTTTTAGGGTACTTGTTATATTGTTTCAATATTTCCTTTTCGTTGTATCAAATTCAATTCATAGAAAAATAGGAACTTTCCCTTTTTCAGCTTAAATTTTTGTCCACCAGATGGCACTCTCCGTTATACAAAGTCCTTACCTTTTCCTCAGTTTTATTGTTTGGGGCTTTCCAAACCTTGGTATTCCAAACCAATCAAATCTTCAATTTAAATATTTCTCCCTTCTTTTTTAAAACTCCTAAGTCCAGCTTTAAATTGTGCCTGTTTGTTACCAATGTATTTTAATTCAATTTGTTTGGATATCTTATTCTGGCTTCTTCCTATCCTGGTTTGAAGCCCTGCTCAGCTGTCAAAGATATTTTCACTTTTTTTCCTTTCCTTTTAAAAACCCACCACTTTCTTATTCTTTCATAAAAATTCTTAAAATACTGTCCTGGGGGTACCTTTTAATTAATTGTTGCACCAAGTTGTCCCAGTTCTTATGTTGTCCATCTCTTTCTTCTCTCCTGCACAAATCTTAGTCCAGCTAAGTCCTCCTCTTCAGGGTGGCCATTTTGGACAACCGCTCAGTCGTCTTTGGGGGATTTGTCTGGCATGATCTTTTTTGACAAACCCATGTGTGCTTTTGGGTTACCTCTATGTGTTTGCTAATTTGCAAGTTACCTCTATGTGTTCGTTAATTTGTTGTCTTTTCCAGAATTTTCCCAGGTATTCAGGTCAGGCTGATAGTCTGTAGTTTCTTGGACGTATTGTTTTTTGCTTTTTTTTTTGAAGATGGGAACTATCAGCTCTTTTCCAGTCCTCTAGTAGTGTTCCGGTGCTCCAGGATCTTTGAAAGATATAGTTCAATGATTTTGAAATCACACCTGCCAGTTGTGGCAGAACCTTAGGTTGTAATCCATTTGGTCTTTGTGATTTGAACTTGTCTATGATGGGCAGGTGCCCACTTACCATTTTCTTTCCTATTTTAACTTGTATTCCTAATCTGTTTTTTATGGTACTATGTTTGATAGGTTTGATTGTTTTTTTTCCCCTTTTATTTACGGATGGGTGCAAAAAACAAGTTAGCAGATCTGCTTACTCCCTATTGTTTGTCACTTTTTTGTTCTCCCTCCCAATTGTTTCCTGACTTTTTTCTTGCTTTTAACATGTTGAAAAAAGCTTTTTGGGGGGTTATATTTTACTTTTGTCACAAACCTTGGTTCATTTTGAGCTTTAGCTTTCCTCACTCCATCTTTGCAGGCTCGAGCTATTTGCTGATATTCTACCTTAGTTATGTGCCCCTTTTTCCACTTTTTATACTTGCCCTTTTTGTCTTTTGTCTAATTGCACCTCTTGCTTTTTTATATCATCTATATATTTAATAAAATTTGATTTACAAAATCAGTTATTTTCTGTAGAGACTTTTCAAAGGCTTTCCTAATAATAAACTTAAGCTCAGGTTTAAGCATATTCATAGCTCTCTCTAGTGGTCAAATATATATTTTATTTAATTATTATTTTTCTTGTCAGAGTTCATAAAAATCAGGGATTTCAACCATCCACAACAAAGCAACCCAGAGCTACACATTATGAAGATAATAAAATCAAATTGCTATATTTTATCCTTACACTTCTCCAACAAAATTAAGAAAAAAATTATTGTTTCCTTTAACAATAAAGAAATCTCAAAAATGGCACAGAGCTTCAAAAAAGAGTAACAGGTTATGATTAAAGAAGGCCTTTAAGGTTTTAGCTAATAAAGATAATAGTCTCATAAATTGATTAAGAAATGAAAGGCACAACTTATTGTATGTTTTGAGAAGTAAATTCCAAAACGACTATTTTTCCAGTGATGCTCCCCAAGTTGTTGGCTCACAAGAAGAGTCATATAAATCACATAAATCACCTGCAGTTTGTAAGTGAGATAGAACACTGCTTCTATTATTTGCAACAGAGTTAGCTGCTGGTATGTTTACGTTTTCTCATTTTTGTTTTTTTGTTTTGTATTTTTTAAGGCTATGGTCAGACTGGTCCAAAATTTCAACAAGCAGGTTATGACTCAGTTGCAGCTGCTGTTTCTGGACTCTTGCATATCACAGGGCCTGAGGTATGTTTCTGTAAGTAAAATAAAATCCTGCTGTTAAAACTGAAAACTTCATTGGCACATATGATAAGGCATGTAATAATGAGCAGAATTAATAAAGTTAGGAAATAAAACAAGCTTATATATTAGCTAGTTTCAATTACATGAGAAGTTGTCATTATTGAATTGCTTTCAGATTATCAACAATATGTAAGATTTTGCTACTAAGAAAAAATGCTTTGTTAGCCATACGAATTATTGCCAACTTGTTCATATAATCATTTGATTCCTGAATTTTCTCCACATATAGAGCAAACTAGATTTGTTAGCCAGTTTGAATTAATTTATGACAGCATACAGTATATTCACTACCTATTTCTAACAGAAGAAAAATAAAGTTATCAACAAATAAGAACATGAGACAGTAAAAATAGTGCATTTTTAAATACAGGTATAGGGCTTAAGGTACAGCCCTAATGCAGTATGCCCATTAGGGTTGTAAGTCAAAATTGTTATCACATGGACTCATTTTTATGATATTTTAAATCACATTTTATTAAGTGAATAAATCAGGTCATTAAATCAATGAAGATCACATTTGCTGCTTGCTTCAGTTCATTAAACGACCTCCACAATAGTTAGGTGAACCTAGAGGCTTGAGAATTTGCAGGGATGACCAGCATGAAACCTCCTGCCTGATGATATTTCCAGCATTTAGCTGATTTATCTTTAAACATCTTTGCCAGTCTTGCTGGCGTGAAGTGCCATCTATAGAACATCTTATATAGATTTTCTTTATAAGCAGTTGACATTGTTAATTTATAATTTCTCTCCCACAGTTTCTGCCATTTGTCTAATTCTATGGCATAATCAAAAATTTTTTGCCCATGCTATCATTGTCTCTTTCACCTGTTCTTCCATTTTAATTCCCAATAGATAACTATACAATTTTTTAAATAGGTTTTTCTTCTGTTCCTGTTAATACCTTTTCCAGTTCTGTCAACTCTTTATAAAAACCATCTAGTTTAGCATCTTTTTCATATCTAGATTGTATTTGCATACAGGAATACCAAACCATATCAACCCTTTTCTCTTTTAATTCTTGTTTAGTTTTGAGCTCACCCTTTTCATTCAAAATGTCTTTATATCTTGACTATTTCCCATATTGAGCACTTCCCATTGAAGTGCTTCCATTGTCAAAAGTCAGACTGGTATCTTTAAGTAGTTTGTTCTCTAATTTTCTCCCATGCTAATAATAATGCATTTCTTATTTGCTGCCTTTGAAAGTAATCAGGTATCTTATTTTTCCATACCATAAAAAGGCATGCCAACCCAATTGTAAATCATGCTCCTCCAGAGTCAATAACCTTGTATTCCTCGGTACAATCCATTCTTTCATCCATGTTAAGCCTATAATATAATTCCCAGTTAGGTAATCCAACCCTCCTCTCGTTCTAGCATCCTGTAACATTTTAAAGTTGATTCTTGCTTTTTTCCCTTGCCAAATGTATTTTAGTATTATTTTGTTAAGGTCTTCAAAATAATTTTTCTCCAATTTTATCTTGCTTTGCATGTAATGAGTCTATCTCATATATTGGTTTCACCTTTTAAGTTGCATTACTGAAATAAATGAACTTTTGCACGATATTCTAATATTTTGAGTTTCACCTGTAGTTACTGCTCATGTAATGATTGAAATTTGCACTGGCAACTTTTGTTAGGGAAAAACATGTGAATATGCCTGACATACAATGAATCACTTGCAATTCTTAAGCATGACATCATATAACACAGTTTGTGAGTTTGTGTCAGCTTTCCATTGACTTCCTTTGTTGGAAGCCAACTGTGAAGGTGACAAATAATTATCATGTAACATGGGTTCCTGTGACCATTGTAAATGCATATTGATTGTCAAGGGCCCAAATTGTGAGAATAATCAACCAATAGAACAGCTTGCCCTCAGAAGTTGTGGGAGAGTCATCACTTGAGACTTTCAAGAAGAGATTGGACTGTCATTTATCAGAAATGGTGTAGGGTCTCCCGCTTGGGCAGGGGGTTGGACTAGATGACTTTCAAGGTCCCTTCCAATTGATTATCTGTTATTTGTGATCATGTGACTACGGGGGCAAGGTCCCCATTGCAATGGCCAGAAGTTTGAATACTAATTGTAAATCTACTTTTTCAGGAACATTGTAAATTTCAATAGAAGCTGAACAAGGCAATAATTAACATAGAACTACCTCTAGTCAGTTGATGACATGAATGGATGAGTGGGAATGAGATGATATTATCAAACAAGTAATTGAATCATTCAGACTTTCAAGAATAAATGAGAACATGACTGGTATTTAGAAATAAATTTGTTTCACATACACAATTAAAGAATAAGTTTATTCTTCTTTACACTTGGTAGAAGAATGATAATTTTGATTGTTTATGAGGAAAGTTTGAGAGAAATAGTGAATAATACTTGAATAATGAATATTCTCATATAGAAATATATCAATTTACAGTTAATGTATTGGAAGGAAGGGGAAAATGAAGAATGTTGTGATTGGATGGAGTTAAAAGATCATTGAAAATAAAAGTGAGAAGTTTACAAAAGAAAAATAATGAAACAGTATATGGATGTGTATATGGAAGCTATTTCCAATGACAGAAATTTTAGTTAATTGTATAGGTCCATGATGGCGAACCTATGGCACACATGCCACAGGTGGCATGCAGAGCCATTTGTGTGGGCACGTGAACCTCAGCCAAACTTACCTCACAGCACATGTGCCTCCCAGAGGCTCGAGGGAAGCCTTTGGAGGCTGAAAAACAGGCCCATTTCATCACTTCTGGTATTTTCCAAAATACTGGAAGTGACAAAACAGGCCCATTTTTCAGCTTCCAAAGGCTGCAGAGGCTTCCCTTGAGCCTCTGGGAGGCCGAAAAAGGCCTCAAATGGGCTGAAAAATCAGTTGGGAGGCCCACGCATGCGCAGTGCAGGTAAGAGGGCAGCTGGGGGGGATTACACACGCATGTGCAGGGGGCGTGGGGCCCCCCATGCACATTGCCTTTTGGGTGCTCGTACGTGAGTGCATGTGTGCAAGCACAGGAGCCCAAAAAGGTTAGCCACCACTGGTATAGGTGAAAAGTAGTTTTAGATATGCTTCCTTTTATTATCTGATGCCTTTAATTTCTTTGGTTGACTTTTACTCTATTTCTGTGCTTTGCATAATGTTGCTTACTGTTAAAGGAATGATGTGATGGATATGTATGTGTATATATTGCACATGTCATTTCATTTAGTTATACGTTTGCTTGCAAAGCTTTGATCTCTAGCCAACACATTTGAATAAAGATTAAAGCCAAAGCAGTAGGACCCATATTGCCTGAGTAAGAAAAATGGTGGCACATATACAGAATAAATCCAAGACAAAATTACTAACAGTATCTAAATCTGTTCTACTCCCCCACTCCAATTTTTAAATTTCTTAAAGTTACAGAAGTATAATTCTATTACATAAGATTATTATAATTCAGTGATTAATTCAGTATTAATTTATGTGGTTTCAGATATTTATATAGTATCGTTTTAATGGCTTATTAATTTTGCTTAAGTATTATAGCCACTATAACCGAAGCAGATTTTTTTGTCTATATTTGGTCCTTTAGAATAAGTCAGGAATGTATCCCAAATGTGCCTGAATGTTGGAAGCAATTTTCATTCAACCTAAGTGACTGTTCCATTAGCAGACAGGGCTGAAATTAATAAGAAATTGGCTTCTGAACTGACATGCTAGATAATGAATTGGGTGTCAGATGATGGCATTAAATACAGGCAGCCTTTTCTGCAATGTATTTCGTTTAATCTCATGCTTCTTATGTCTAATGAATCTTGAAACAATTTGTTGGCTTAGAAGTAATCCATATTTTCAGTAGGACTAACTCTTAGGATTGAAACCATGCAGATATATTCAATACCTTCTTATTGGGTTTTCTTTTTGTATTGTTCTCCTATCTTACATCTTCTGATTATAGAAATAGGGTTTATAAACTCTATTTGATGTTATATGCTATCCCATATAAGCAAGTTATTATGATTTAAGAGGTTTTTCCTGCAATGCTCAGACTGATTGATGAAGGATGGGGAAACCAGACAATATGGTTTTCTGTGCTGATATCTATACTTTACAATACTTTCCAATGAAAAAAATACCACAGAGTCCCAAATAGCAATGAGTCAAAAATGTGATATTATCTCTAGTCCAGTTTATCTTCTGCAATTAATTGAGATATTCTGGGTTGACTAACATTAAGAAATTATACATCCATAGTGTAACAGATTTGATAAATAGCAGTAGCACTTAGACTTATATACCACTTCATAGTGCTTTACAGCCCTCTCTAAACAGTTTACAGAGTCAACATATTGCCCCCAACAATTTGGGTCCACATTTTACCAACCTTGGAAGGATGGAAGGTTGAGTCAACCTTGAACTGCCAATTGTTGGCAATCATCAGTCAGCAGAATTAGCCTGCAATACTGCTTCTAACTACTGCACCACTATGGCTTTTGATCTTAAAATGTTTTTTGCAGAGGTATCTTCCCCACTTCCCAGAAGACAAACAATTCTGGAGTACAGAAATAGACATTCTTTTTCAAATGCAACAGAGACAGAGAAGTGAATGCATGTTTAATATTTCTTGATCCTTTTTCATTTGTATTCTAAAATGACTAAAAATATAGATGATTTTTTTTCCTGCAAATATCCAGCCAGAGAAGGAATATTATGTAACTTTGATGGTTGCTTCTGGAATCTTGAAGTGTGAATCAGATAATGCATGCATTTCTCTGCCTAAACAGATATTATCTAAACAAAGATACCATCTCAACAGCTGGTGTATGCATACTGAGAATTACCCTTCATAATACAGTAGTTTATTCAGATAGCTTCAGATTTTTTCAACTATTTTAAGTTACTGAAATGGTTAAACCGCTAGCTTTAATTAATTAAGCAAATGTATATAATTGCTCATATCATGGAATGTGAAGCTCTCTTCTAAAGAAGTTTCATCATTTTGCATCATTTAAGTAGTATTGTCTGATTTATAGCTTAAAGAAGAAAACATTTTGGGAATGACAGGTATATGATACATCAATTTTGTCATCCTGATATTTTCTTTCTAGGGCGGTGAGCCAGTTAGGCCAGGAGTAGCTATGACTGACCTTGCTACAGGATTATATGCATATGGAGCAATTATGGCTGCACTTCTTCAACGACATAAAACAGGGAAAGGAATGCACTTGGATTGCAATCTGCTTTCATCTCAGGTAAAGATTTATTCAGTGATTGAGTAATAATAAACATATTTGAATAGTTCTTGTCACATATTAATTTCTATCAGCTTAAAGGGTATTGTATGTATAGGTAGTTTTTAAGACCTTTTGTTGAATGATTGTTTAAAGTTACGACAGTGCTGAAAAAAGTGGTTTATGATGGATCCTCACACTTATGACTGTCACACATGATCAAAATATCCAGCTTGTCAACTGGCATGTGTTTTCATGATAGTTGCAACATTCTGGCTCCCCTTTTGTGACCTTCCCAGGGAACTTCTGATTGAGCATGGTTGATGAGGGAAGCTTAATGACCATGTGATTCATTTAATTAGTGATCCATTTTATGACTATGGCAAAAAAAAATTGGAAGATTGAGCTTAACTGATTTGATGACTATGTCTCTTAGTGGTAGAAGCTTTGGTCCTAGTGGTGATCATCCATTGAGGACTACTTGATTTCTTCAGTCCAAATAAGAAGAATGTTGCCACCATAGCACTGAAGACTTCATGGGATTAATATTTCTAAATGTTTATATATCATATATATATATCATATATGAGAATTTGTGTCCTAATGATTGTAAGTCTGCTCTTCATAATAACAGTATTCAGATATCTTCAGTTCTGGTAAGAAGTCTGAATTGAACTCAAAAAATGCCATTTAGATTCAGGAAAGTTGAAAATAGGAGGATAGTGACCTCAGCCTTGTGAAATCTTTGTATAAACGTTTGGTGTATATTCTCCCCACATCCAGCTACCTATATATTTTTTTGCTTTTATAATTTATGATAAAAATATGAAAAAAGCTGGCTTAATCCTGGACTTTAAGGTTTTTTTGAGTTTTTAGATTTTTGAATCCAGTGGAGCTTTTCCTAAGAAACTGGTAGCAAGTGCCTTTATTTATGAATGTTATACATACAATTGTGTAACTGTCCCTTTTCTTTTTATAAATTCCTGTATTTTAAAGATGTTGTATCCAATTTGATACCTTTTCTAAACTTATATAAGAGTAGACTACATTGTGATCATAAATCTATAGATTTATCTTCCAAAATGAAAATTAAAGTAACTTTTTAAAAAAAATCTCATGATTTGGGTTTTAAAAATGTGGTGCGATCACCAAAATCTTGTCACATTTTGATTTTGTGAAGTTAAGGGTAACCTATTAGGAGCATTTTGGATTAAAAATGTTAATCCATAAATTATGGTTTGTTTGTTTTTTAAAAAGGAAAACAAATAAAAACAATGCCTTGCTTCCTAATATGTTCTGGGTTATACATATTATGAAATTGCAATAAAATATAAATGTAATATTTTATAGTTTAGAAGTCAATGTGCATTTGATTGACAAAATAGACATATAGCATTTCCAACATATAACATTTTAATTTTCTGAGCACATCCTGTTGGATGCTTTTAAAAAGAAAAGCTACAATGTATGATATTTATAGTATATTAACAAACGGCATTGTTTCATTTTGGCTTAGCATAAAGTATGAATCTAAATTCTGTAGTCTATGCTTAAACATTATGTATGAAAGAGAGTCACTTAGGCCATTAAAACAATCTATAACTTTGCACAAAGCACAAATATTACCTGTATTTCTTAATATTAAAATATAAACCAAATAAAGTATTCTAAAAACAGAATCCAAAATATTGCAGGCAATTCGGAGTCCTGTTATTTAGGGTTTAAAGGCTCTATTCCAGACATTAGTCAGCTTTTCATGAATCAACTAAGCTCAGACATCCTTGGATTGTTTGACTCCTTCCTATCCCTTGTTATTTTCCCAACATGGTTGCTATTTTTAGAATGCTAAAATATATTCTAACATAATTTCAATTTAGGTTCTGTGGGCGTGGCCTAATTTGTGGGTGTGGCTTAGTTGCCATGTGACTGGGTGGCCGTGGCTTGCTGACTGGGCATGGCTAGGTGGTCATGTGATGGGTGGGCGTGTCTAGGTGGTCATGTGACTGGGGTGGATGTGGCCATGTGACTGGCAAACCAAATATAAGTGGTCCTCGCTTAATGGCCAGTTGCTTAGCAAGTATTCTAATTTGCGACTGACCTCCACAGAGCTAGTTGACCTGTTTTGGGTGTTTTGACAGTGATGCATACATAGACACTCACGCACACACACTTATGACCAGTTACAACATCCCATACAGTCTTGTGACTGAGGTTTTCTGTTTTTTGCCAGTTTCCAAGTGCTGGGAGCCCTGAAGAGGGCAAGGTGAGTCCCGGGCAGCTACAATGAGGACAAGGCGAGGCCCAGGCAGCTATGAGGAACTATGGGGAGGACAAGGCGAAGCCCAGGCAGCTATGAGGAACTATAGGGAGGGCAAGGCGAGGCACAGGCAGCTACGAGGAGGGCTGTGTGAGGCGCGGGCAGCTACGAGGAGGGCTGGGCGAGGCCCAGGCAGCTACGAGGAGCTATGGGGAGGGCAAGGCAAGGCGTGGGCAGCTATGAGGAGCTATGAGGAGGGCAAGGAGAGGCCCAGGCAGCTATGAGGAGCTACAGGGAGAGCTATGAGGTGGGCAAGGAGAGGCCCAGGCAGGTACGAGGAGCCATGGGGAAGGCTGCAGAGGGCTGGGCGAAGCCACTCAACACCACTTTTTTGCCCTAATAACTGAGTATTTTTTAAAAAAATATATCAAAACAAAAGTCATCTCTTTAATGCTTAAATAATAAAAAAGGTACACAAAACTATATTGTTACAACATTTTAAAATATTAAACAAAAACTATTACATAACAAAACTACAGAAAACAATAAAACTTATTTAAAGTACTACCAAATTGCTTTTCTGAGTCCTGAGTTACAGTTTTCTTGTGTTTAACACAAGCATCATCAGCTGTGTGATGTGCCCGTAACCACTTCTTTACTATAGGAACAGGGCCCCGTTCTTGCAGAGGTAAGCCAATTAGACTGATGGTCAGGAGGTTTGTAATATTGGAAACTATAAGGCGTCTTCTGCCCTCTGAACATATTATGTTCATCTGCGAGAAGCCCCTTTCCATCTCTGCTGAACTGACTGCAATAGTTTTAATAATATCTCTAGCCTTTTTAATGCTGCAAGGAATTGTATATTTTTCTGGATCTTTTAGTACATTTTCTATGAAATCACGATAATCATTAATATTGATTTCATAATTGAAAATTTGATCAAATGCAACCAATTGTCCTTCAGCTGCTCTCCATGGAACCACCACTTCTTCAATGTTCCAATAATGTGGCTCCAAATAATTTGAAATTTTAATTGATCAGTGTCTTTAAATTGGCAGCCTGTTTTTAAATGTTCGCAATCCATCAATCTTTTCTTCAAATTAATTACATTGCTTTCTATAAGTTTTTCACAAGGAAGTCCCACAAATCGATGATTTTGTATAAAATTTATATTTTTAAAGGGTTCTGAAGTAATTAATTCATCAACCTTTTTTCATATGCACCCTTTTCCTCTATAAGTATTTCAAATGATCTAATTGATCTTATTGCAAGTTTTTCAGCCTTTATAATGTCTGTGTTTCTCGCTTGCAATGCATTAGAAAGAAGAGATAATTCAGTTAGCACATCAACCATCAAGGCCAAATCAGTGAGAAAATATGTGTTTTCAAGAAGCCATACTGGAGTATTTTTTATTGAACAGAAAAATTGATGTAGTGCTGGATAAGCATGCCACACAGTTAGGGTTGATCTTAAACTACAGGCAGCCCATCTTGGTCCAAAAACTCTACCAATTTTTATAATTTCAATCTCAAATTGTTCGGAAATTTTGTTAAATTCAATCAGATTATTCGATTGATGGAAAACAGAATATATTTTATCAATAACAATTTGAAAATAATTGATTTGTTTTATTTCCCTAATAAAATCATCTAAAACAAGTTGCAGTCGATGGTTTAAACAGTGCCATATTATAATATTTGGAAACTCTTTGGCTATCCTAGTGCTTACCCCAGATTTTCTCCCAAGCATAACACTGGCTCCATCAGAGCAAAATCCAATTAAATGTTTCTCCAGATAGTTTCTATTAAACCCAACTTTATTCAAACTTTCTATAACTGAACAACATATTGTCTCTGCATCTTGTTTATCTAATTCTACTAGTTCAAGGAAAATTGTTGAGTGAGTGAGAAAACTGGATCCTCAACTTTTAAGTACAGTATAAGAACTGTACTTTAGAAGATATTGTTGAGGCTTTATCAATTATCAAACAAATTTTGCAAGTTTTCTCAATAATTTCGCTAAATAAATGTTTAAATTGTCTGTTGCAATGAAATCTACTATTGCAACTGCAGTTTTACGTGAATGCAACCCTTGTCCCAAATCTAAACCATTTGTTATTTGTAATTCAATCAGATCTTCTACATATGAAAATGGTCTGCACGTTTGTGCCAGACATACACTGTAGTAAACACTCTACATGTACTACCCAAATATTTCTCAGCCACCCTCTCCAGTCCTTTACTTATCACATCCTGCTCGCATTGTTTCAACTTCTCTGTACAGATGTTGTGAGCCTTAGATGAGAAATGTTCCTTCAATTTCTTTCTGAGGGAAGCTTGTTGTATTTCTTTACTCTTTCCTGATGGTTCACTTTGGCAATTCTTCCACTCCTTAGCTCCATGGACACTTTTTTCTTTGGTCGAAATTTCAAATCTTCTTCATTGCTTGCAACCTATTTTTTTCTGGGAAACTTCCAGTCCATCGTATTTTTCCCTAAAATTATTGTACTGCTGCAGTGTCCAGCAGTCAGGAAGGTTCCCTTCAATGTCTGATTCAATTCTTCCAGTACCTGATGATGTGCTTGCACTGCTTTCCTCTGGTTGAGATGTGGATAATGTGCTGGCTCTTTCCTCTGGTCGCGGTGCAGATGATGTGCTAGCACCGCTATCCTCAGACTCCAATGGTTGTGGTTGTGACTCTTTTGGATCTCCTTTTGTTTTCTTGCCGAAGAAAGCAGACAAACTCATTTGTCTTTTTATCTTGGTAATATGCTGCAAAAAAAATTTCAACAATGTAGTGGTTTGGACTTGATTGTTGTTATAAGTTGAGTGGTGAAGGCAGTGGCAAGCGAAGAAAGCGGGCGAGGAACAGAGATCAGTAATATTCAGTTACTTTTAAGGGTCCCTGACACTATAGCTAGTTAGTGTTTAAAAGATGTTGTGGAAGAGGAACAAGTTTCAGCAGACAAGAATGAAAGTGGATTTGAAAATGACAGTCTATAAAAAAGATGTTGCACTGTGTATATAAAAGAATGGCTGATATTTTCATAATTACAATTCATTAATTGAAAAAGAAACACTTAAAATGGAAATACTATTAACAAACCAAGGGAGTTTGTTATTTTATGCCAGTAGTGGCATAAAAATCTTTCCTAGCCAAGACTTACCTGGACCAACAGTCCCTAATGGAATGCTCTCTCTATAGCAGAGAGATAGAAGCCAGGGGAAGCCATGTTTGGTCACTTAACCTTTTTAGAATGCAGCTTAATGTACTGAAGCTTTTTACAGCATTATGCAGATATATATAGTACAAAAAATAATAATGGTACAAAGTCATCTAAGAAGTTAGATTAAGAATCGAATTGAGAGGCACATTCACAGAGCAATGCAGAATTTTTTTTCTGAAATTTATTCCTCAGTTTAAAAAACTGGAATATATGAATTCAGTATTGGGCTCTGCTAGTGTAGCTATTCAAGAGGATGTAGGGTCAAGGTTAGCAAAAATGGTAAAGCAACATATAGATTTAAATTTTAAAACCAGAAATATTTTTGTTGGTACCCACATAAATAAAGGAAGTACAATATATATTTAATGTTACACGTGTTAACAGCAGCTAGAATTATGTTTGCACAACAGTGGAAAAATGAAGAGATTCCCATAAATGAAAATGAAATTAAAAAATTACAATGTGCAGAAATGGATAGAGATAAGAGGTAGAAATTAAGCGGAGAATGATCATTGCTATGTATGAATTAAATACAGAAGGTTGATAATTATAAACATCTTGATATAATTAACAGAATTAGAAATAAGGCAATAGAAAGAAATTTAAATAATTTTTCTGTTACACTGCTGTACTTATTGATACTTATTTTTCCTAATAGGAAAAAGCAAAGCAGGAACATAAGTATCAATATGTAACAGCAGTGTAACAAAAAAAAATCATTTATGAAATATTTTATAATACTTTATAATATAAGTATAATAAAATTATAGAGATAAGGTGAAGTAAGGATATATTGTTATAGAATAGATTGGTTATGATGAACATTATAAAGTAGATTAAGTAAAAGTGGTGATTTGCTCGCATAAAATGATGTAATGTTAGTAAAGTCTAGTAAGTAATAATAGTAATAATATAAATATATATAGTGGATTTATGATATAAGGATTAATGCAAATTGGAGGGGAAAGACTGAAGAGATTGTGCACAAGTGATTTGTACCAACCGACACTAATGATGGTTTATGTTTTTTTTGTTTATGTTTAAAAAAATAAAAAACTTATTTAAAAAAAATCCATTTATGTATGCATGCAGGCTTTTATTGCATTACTGTTATTATAAATTGATTTATGGAGAAACATAACTATCAGTGTATAAGAACAGCAATATAACCAAAAGTTGCCTGTCTCATTTTTGGTAAGTTGCTTTTTTATTTATGTATTTATTTTTTTAGTATCTGTTTTGGTCTTTATTAATCATAAAAACAAAACAGATACTAAATAAATAATTACATAAATAAAAATTATTTTACTGTTCAACTTGATGTTTGTTTCTCCTTTGGTTTTTCCTATTAATTATATGTATGGGTTTTGTTTTTTTGAATGATAAAACAGTAGACCTACTGAAAACCTGCATGCATACATAAATAGAAACAAATGTTACATTGCTGTTATATATTGATACTTGTTTCTGCTTTGCTTTTTCCTAATAGGAAAAAGCAAAGGAGAAACAAACATCAAGATGAATAGTCAAATAATTTTTATTTATGTATTTATTTATTCATTTAGTATCTGTTTTGTTTTTATGATTAATAAAAACAAAACAGATACTAAAATAAATAAATAAATAAATACATAAATAAAAAAGCAACTTACCAAAAATGAGGCAGCCAACTTGGCTAGCCAGCTACGCCAGGGTCCTCCTCACTCTTCTTCAAGCTTGCTGCGGCTAGGAGCGGGGCTGGCGGCAGCAGATAGATGACCGGGTTGGAGGAGGTTGCACTTACCGATCTGCATCTTCGGAGGGCAGGGTGGCAGTCCGGGTGAAGCAGGCAGTCCGGACAAGGCAGACAGGTGGTCCAGGCAAGGCAGGCAGGCTGTGCAGGCCTGGGATGGCAGGCCAGGCAAGGCAGCACCTGGGAGGCAGGCTGGGTGGGCGAGGGCAGCTAGTGGTGGCAGCAGCGATGGCCAGGGCTTGTGTTTTCTTTAACATCAGCCGCCGCAGGAGGCAGTCTAGGCAAGGTAGGCAGGCAGGCAGGCCCGGGAGGCAGGCCAACCATGCGAGGGCGGCTAGCAGCGGTGGTGACCAGGGCTCACTCACCCAGCAGGGCGGCAGAGGGCAGGCAGTGATGGCTGGCTCGGCTGCTGCTGGTGTGAGCGATGGCACCGGGTGGGAAAATGTTTGAAGGTAGTGCACATGTGCTAAAAGTAGGGTCGGGGCAGGCAGGGGAGAAGGCAGTCAGAAATTATCTCGCATGCGTGTGATGTCGTGCATGCACAATAATGGCTGACTGGGCTGGGAACTGCGGAGTGGGGCTGGGGAGAATGCCGTTCCTGGTTGTTGCACATGCACGCACTGTCGTGCATGCGCAATAATAAATAACTGGGTCATGAAGGGAGGGGCAGGCGGGAGAGAATGTGGCAAGGATTGTCAGGCATGCGCAAAAAATGTTGTGCAGTAAAAAACCCCAGTTTTTGGAGCGTAGGAGTGGCAGAGAGGGGCGGGGCCGGCCAGGGGTCTGTTTTACTGGTTCTAAGAACTAATGGGAACATTAACAACCGGTTTTATAGAACTGGTATGAACCGGTAGACTCCTACCCTTGAGTCTAACCCCCCGCACAAGCAGGAGACACCCTACACCATTTCTGACAGATAGCAGTCCAGTTTCTTCTTGAAAGCTTCCAATAATGAAGCTCCCACAAATTCCGAAGGCAAAGTAGGCCATTGGTTGATTTGCTCTCACAGTCAGAAATTTTCTCCTGATTTCCAGGTTAAATCTCTCCTTGTTCAGTTTCCATCCATTTTTCCTTGTCTAGCCTTCAGGTGCTTTGGAAAATAGCTTGACAACCTCTCCTCTCTGTAGCAGCCCTTCAAACATTGGAACACTGCTATCATGTCTCCCCTGGTCCTTCTCTTCACTAGACTAGCCAAGCCCAGTTCCTGCAACCGTTCTTCATATGTTTTAGTCTCCAGTCCCCTAATTATCCTGTTGCTGTTCTCTGCACTCTTTCTAGACGGAGTATCAACGTCTCTTTTATAGAGTGGTGACCAAAATTGGATGCAGTATTTTAGGTGTGGTCTTATTAAGGCTTTATAGAGTGTTAGTCTCACTTAGTAGTCAGTACCTAGAAGCAGTGTCTTATTTGCAAGAAAATAAAATCAAAATCTCTCTTGAACGTAGACCCTATTTTAATGAATGTTGACATCCAGCATGAACTTGCATCTAGTTCTTTGTCTATGAACTTTTTACCCTTGATACAAAATTTCTTTGAACTTTTTCCTCGCTTACATGATTTATAATTGTCAATTTCAGTCTTTTTAGCTTCAACATCTAAACAATAGTTTTAGATGACAGTGAATAAAAGGAAGTGGTTTCTGGACGTGTTTCCAATTATGAAACTGATCTGCATCTTCTGTTGTGGCTTGAAAATTTTTCTTGAAAGTTTTTAATATGATCCCTGCTTCTAATTGTAGCAAGTTGAGGCTAAACAAACAAGGGATTCAGGTCATTCCAAGTTCTGCAAACTGACATTAAGCAAGAAACTTTATTAAGCACTTTTTATTATGCATTTTTTCTCTTTCTGAAAAAAATAATAATTTTGCTTTGATCAAAAGATTTACATGAGTAATCTTGGTTTCTTATTCTATCGATGCTCTGCTGGGGAATCTGCTTATGAAACTAGAACTTCAGTTTTGCTTTGTAATATGGGACATTGATATAAATATATAAAGACATACACATACCCCTTCCTGAATATATGTCTGTATTTTGTGTGTCTAAAGAAAGTCTTGGACTGGGTACTGTGGTCAGCATTCTTTATATTCTATGTTTGCTGTAAGTTTCTTTCCTGCTTTTGATTATCCAATTTACAGTTTATAGTATCCAACATTTTAAACGAAGTGGCAACTCCAATAAAAAATGTATACCACTCTTTATTTGCAAACATCATGGCTGCAGTGGTAGCCACCTAGGAGTCTGAAGACCCAGAGGCCCCAGCCAAGCATTTAAACTTGATTGTATCTTGCTGCAGGTCTAATACATACTCATAAAGAAGCAAAGGCAATTGCCTAAGACAACATAATAACGAGAATGGAGCAGCCAGCAGATACAGGCAGTTGTAAGCATAGCAAACCTCAGAGTGCTAACTATGATTATATGGCAGCAGAGTTATAGAAAAATGCTTTATCAGTATTTTGCCAACTAGTCCTGGAAGTCTAGTATTTTGCAAATTCTGTTTTTCTTGTTTTCATTACTTCCAAAGGAAGACTTGTGTTTGCAGATCTGCTTCCTAAAATGTAAGGAATGTTCTTTAACTGATGGAATTTGGGTTCCATCTTAGAGCATTTTTGTGGGCCCCCAAGAGTTCCACATAGTCGCCAATTTGTAGCTCTATATGTTGAAAAAAATAGTGTATAAGAAAATTCCCTTTTTTGACAACTGAATTCAAACCCCACTCCTTTATATGCATATAAAACATGGAATCATATAGAAAGATTTTAGAACAACTTGCCGCAGCCATCTTGACCTTCCATTGGCCAGTTTGCTGCAACCAAGTCGCTGCCGGATATATCTCCATGGCCAACTCTCTGCCATGGACACAAAGAATTATGCTAATATTGAATAAATGGTGGAATAGAATAATTTTTAAAAGGATGCAAAAGGAGGATAAAATAAAATGTGAATGACAAAAAGTTAAATAATTTAAATTGTTGAATTCTTCCATGGTGAATTGTCCCGTAGTGACTTGGCCATAGTGAGTTGTCCTGTGGCAAGTTAGCAGCGGTAGGTTGGCCATGGCAAATTGGCCATGGAAATTATCCCATTCGGTATAGAAAAGGATGTGGTTTACATTCATAATTGTATGCATCATTTAGATTTTCTGACATTTGATAAGTAGCATTCCTTTTTATGTGTTGCCTCTGATTGCATTTGTTGAAAATGGCCAATTTGAAGTAGAAAACAGGAAAAACAGTACTATAAGTTCTAGATTAGGTTTAGTATGTTTCAAAAGTCTTAGCAAGTGGTTCTAGGCAAGTCTGAGAAGTTGAAAAAAAAGGAGGATTTGGTCTGCCCGGTTGGGAATTATATTATTAAGCTGCCGCCCTTACCTGAGTGAAAGAGTAGATTAGCTTAAGGAATAAGAGGCTGTTAATGATGGAAGACTATGATATGAAGCTAGAGTGGCATGCATTCTTATGATAAGGAAGATTCATGGCACACTAATACTTCCAAAGGTGCTATATAAGACAATCACTGTTGTGGGTATGGACAAACAACAGAACTATATAAAAACACTGGTATGGCTCTCTACATTAGAAGCACTGGTACATTCAAATTTAATTAATCTGGGAAAATTTTTCACATATAAAGACATATTAAATGAAAAGGGGAATTGAAAACTAGATGAGAACTAAAAGAACAAGGGGTAGAGTTGGAGTGGTGGACATACCTACAAATTCAATCACGCTATGTGAGAGATGTGAAAGAGTGGGGTATTAAGAGAGAATTAACAACATTAGAGAAAATTTTATTGAGAACAGATGAAAATTCAATAAAGATAACTTATAAATATCTGTTAGATTATAAAATGGAAGAAGAGCAGGTTAAAGAAACAATGGTAGCTTGGGCCAAAAATTTTGGTTATAATATTGAATTGGATAAATGGCAAAATCTATGGGAAAGAAATAGGAAATTAACATTGGCCATGTTGTATAAAGAGAACCTATGTAAAATGTTTTATAGGTGGCACCTCCCTCCAGCAAGGCTGGCAAAAAAGTTTAGGAACTTATCACCTAAATGTTGGAAATGTAACCAAGTACCAGGCATGTATTATTACATGTGGTGGTCATGTAAGAAAGCCAAAGAATTTTGGCGACAGATATGGAAGTGGTTGGAAGAAATGCTTGGACAGAACTTAGAATTCAAACCAGAATTATTTTTATTAAGAATCATAAAAGAGAGATACAGCAGAGAGTTGGTATATCTAATACTACACATCATAACAGCAGCGAGAATGGTATATGCCCAAAATTGGAAAAATAGAGACATCCCCTTAGAAGGAGAGACAATAAAGAAAATACTAGTTTGTGGAGAAATGGAAAGACTGATGTTAGAACTTAAAAATAAAGGAGAGACAGAATATCATGATGTATGGAATAAATTTTATCAATGGTTGGAATTGAGAAGAAGGAGCCAGAACAGTAAATAATGAGGATTTGTAAAACTGAAATCTGATATTATCTAGGTAAATACAATGGAGTATAGTGGATAAAATGACTGTATAAAATTAGCAATGTATGAGGTTTTATGCTGTAAATATAATGTACATACTGGATAGAATAACAGTATAAAATTAGCAATGCATGGGTAGAATAATGTTACTTGTTTTATATTTTAGTATGTATGTCAAAGACAATGCCAGAATGGTATCACTGTGTCCAATATCTTAATATGTAATCAATAAACTTTTGAGAAAAAAAACCTGTATAGACAAGTAATGAAGTGAGCAAGAACCACATTTGATTGGAAAATAAGTTTCGAAGAGAAAGAAAAATATCCAAATACCTCTCAGATTGGGACAAAAAGGAAAAATGTTCATTCTCACCTGATAATTGATAAAGCATTGACCTCCATGTCCCATTCTCCAGCTTTCTGTGACCTAGAAACATAACTTCTATCCTAAGTCAAAATATTGCACCTTTTGGTGTTAATTGTCTCATTTCCATGCAATACTTATTAACCAGTATCTGTACAATGGCACATAAATCTATTTTTTATACATATACATACTCATTTGTACACAAGCACAACTTTATTTCCACTTTGCAATGTGGCTGAGTATATTTAGAATGACCAAATTTTTATCTGAGTACAAAAATGAATGTTTATAAACGAAAGCTAGTAATGTGGGATTAAAAAAAGAAAAGTTGCTGAAATATCCTCTTTGAAGCAGTCACTAAGTGAATTCAAGTTTTCATCAGCAATTTAGTTTTGCAGTTAATGTGAAAACCAAAACAAGCCATGAAATTGTCATCAAAGGAGTTAAGATAGGGTGAAAAACAGACAACTTTATAAACATTTCTCTTTTTAAAAGTACTCTTTACTCTGTTTGTTCATTCTTATTGCTATTAATTGCATTCCATTAGTAAGAGAGAAAAAGATGAAGATATGTTTCTCTAAATTCTAAACTTTAATCTTAAACAAATCTGAATACAAGATTAAATTTAACATTTGTTCATCTTTCTTCACAGTTCCTAGCAGTCACAACAAAAATGAATATTTTTGATTTCTGCTTGAGAATTTCTAAAGTTTGTTAATACTGACTTGGGTAAGATTGATATGAGTCACCTTGTGCAGTATATGGAATGCATGAAACTTTAATAATAAATAAAGAGCATAAAATTTTAATAATAAAATAAAATAATAAATATGGAGCATCCTGACCCTTATTTCCATTTAAAAAAATAATGAACAAATTTTTAATACATAATAATATTCCTTGAAACAACATAGTCACTGACGACTGACACAATGGTTCCGGATATAGTATACTGTGCCTTGTTCCAGATATACTTCCTAAATTTTGCATGCAAAAATTAGGTAAAAAGGTGATAAATTTGATACGTTGTCTTGCTACTTTCTTGTTTCACAGACACAGCTCTTGTTTAAACACTAATATATGTTGAAAGGTCTGTGTTCAATTATTTATTGAACGTAAGGAAAAATGTACAGTTCATCCAGTGCAACAGTGTATAAATAGCATTGCTATTTCTTTTTCATATCTTTTTTGTCAGAGTTGTGATTTACAGTTTTGAAGAAAAAGAGTATTTGGAATGAATCAAAATTTTTAAAGATTTTAATATACTATTTGCATTCATGTGCATAAGTAATTACAAAAAAGGAAATGATATGAATGAAATCATTTCCCCATGGATCTTTTACAACATATGCCAGTATGGAAGCTTACACATTAAATTGACAAAGTTACTTGAGTTACAGCAATAATACTGAAAGCATTTAAAAAGCCCCTTAAACATTGTTTAACAGAAACAGATTTAACATATTAACAGAGTTGGAAGGGACCTTGTAGGTTGTCTAGTCCAGGAATTGCCAACCTTTTGGACCTCAGGGATCACCAAACTCATAATTTTAAATCCCGCGAACCAGAGACCCTGGGAAAATCCTCAAAAAAGTCTTCAGGAAAATTCCCCATCTTGTTTTCCTACCGATCGATCATTCTTTATTTGGGATCGCAGGATATCATCTCCAGCTCCATTCTCAGAGGGAGAGAGAAAGAGGGAGAGAGACTTTTGGCTTCATGCAAGGAAAGCAGCAGAAGTCTTTCTTTCTCTCCTCCAAACTCTGCCAGAAATGAGTCTCTGTGAGATTTGTCATGCCGGCACAGCCTCTTGGAGCAGGATGCCTCGCAGGGTCCCAAAGACTCATTTCTGGCAGAGTTTGGGGGAGAGAAAGAAAGACTTTTGTTGCTTTCCTTGTGTACAGCCAAAAGCAGAAGAAGAAAGAAGTAGAAAGAAGCAGCTTGATGGCCAGGCGAGGCATGTGGGGTGAGTGGGGCAAGTCCCCCCTCCCCCCTTTCCCCCTCCCCTCACTACCTGGTATTGTTCACAATGCAAGCAACGCAAGCCTTGTGTTCCCATGGGCCATGTGGGCGGCGCAGCCTTGTGTTCCTGCACAGCCTGGATTAACTGCTTTGGGGAGTGCTTTGGGGGTGACATTTCTCTACAGAGCACCAAAATTTTCTTGCGGACCACCAGTGGTCCCCAGTCCACTGGTTAGCAACCATTGATCTAGTCCAACCCCCTGGCTAAGCAGGAGACCCTACACCATTTCTGACAAATGGCAATCCAATCTCTTCTTGAAAGCTTCCAATGATGAAGCTCCTATAACTTCTGAAGGTAAGCTGTTCCATTGGTTGATTGTGTTCACTATCAGAAAATTTCTCTTTATTGAAACTGTCCTTAATCAGTTTCCATCCATTGTTCCTTGTCTAGCCTTGAGGCGCCTTGGAAAATAGCTCGATCCCTTCCTCTCTGTGGCAGCCCCTCAAGTATGGAACACTGCTCTAACTTTGTTGTCTGGTCTTACCTTCTGACATTCAGTATAGTGTTTCAGCCAGGCAGTTTAACAACACAGTATGGAATTTTATTTATTTGGTATGTAAAGCTGAATGTGTGACTTCTTTGGTAAGTGAAGCTGAATACGTGAAGTATGTTAACATACTTCATGGTTTAACACAGAAGAATTCAAATTGTATGTTTTCTTCAGTTATTTGAGAAAATGCATTAAGGAATGTACGTAGACATAACAGACATAATCACACACATACACATAAATTCACACACGCACACAAATACATGTAGGCACATTTTTCTGTACAAATGAATGAATGCTGAAATTATATTTTTAGAATATCTGCTTTAATGCTCTCAGATCATTAGTATAGATTTCTTTCTTAAAATGAATATATATATATATTGGTCATCAAAAATAAATACCAACCATCTAAACACCTCAAGGAACTAGCAGAACACTGCTTAACCAACACATATTTCATATACAAAGGACAAAGATACAAGCAAATTGAAGGAGCCCCTATGGGATCATCACTGTCACCCGTCATTGCAAACCTGTTCATGGAAGAATTCGAATCCAGAGCCCTGGCTAATGCCACCCACAAACCCAAACTATGGTTAAGATACATCAATGACACATTTGTGATTTGGCCCCATGGAAAAGAAAACCTAAACAATTTCCTAACACACCTAAACAGCACACACCCCAAAATCAAGTTCACCATGGAAACGGAAACAAACAACTACCATTTCTAGATGTACTAATCTACAAAAAAACAGATGGCACACTAGGACACACCATATACCAGAAGAAAACACATACTAACCGCTACCTCAATGCCCAATCCCACCACCACCCAGCACAGATAAACTCCGTGGCCAAAACACTAATCACCAGAACCAAACGCCTGGCAGACAAGACACACATAAAGACGAACTATGCACCCTAACTAAAGTACTGACAGCCAACGGCTTCCACAAAAGCAAAATCACCGGCTTGATCCACAAAAACACACTGAGACATAATGGAGACCTAGAAGATGAACAGACCTATGGAACAGCAGTCCTGCCCTACATAAGAGGTACTACAGACAAAATCAGTAAGATACTACACAGGCATCACATCAAGACTACCTTCAAAACATACAGAAAAATAGCAGCCATCCTTAGAAACCCCAAAGATAAAATTGACCTGGAAAACCAAGGCATATAAGAAGGCCCCTGTGCATCATGCCCGGCCACATACATTGGACAGACCAATAGAAGAATAAGTACCCGCCTGGATGAACACAAAAATGCAGTAAAAAAGCTGGAACACACTTCCTCACTAGTCCAACACATGAAAGCCACAGGTCATAGCATCAACTTCAATGGCAACAAAACCCTAGCCACTATAGAAAACCCCAGCCACAGAATTATCGGAGAAGCCATAGAGATTGAAAAAAGACCTGAAAACAGGAATAGAAGAGATGATTCCACCAGACTGTCAATTATTTGGAAGCCTGCACTCACAAACAAAAAAATCTCCACACCACAAGCCAGGCGAACACCTGGGCACAAACAGATCCCCCCTGATACCTCCAGCTCAAACACACCCCAACCAGGCACCCAGATGAAACCTAGCTTTCTAACAAATGATAGCCATCCATTTACTCGGAGCCAAGCTGCACTAAAAGCCTCCAATACAGGAACACAATGTTGCCAGCCAATCAAGACAAAAAAAGGCACAAAACAGACAGAAGATATTAGAAACACCAATCAAGTAGAACACAGCAAACACCAAGACCAATAAACACAGACCAAGACTCCCAACCAATCAGGATGAAGAAAAAACCATTCTGGCACAGCATAGGCTAGCCCCTAATTTAAAACTGAAACAACTGTAAAAGTCTGACTCACAGACGAACACAATACAGAAGCCTGATGATGGCAGATGAGATTCTGCTGAAACATTGCTAACAACTATAATGACGTGGGAAAATACCTGAACAAAGCTGAATACCATACATACATACATACATACATACATACATACATACATACATACATATTCTGAGGTTTTCGCGGGTATTTGTATGTGGATCTTTGGTTATTCGGGTTTTCTCCCCCGTAAAATTGGAAGTATCTAGGTGATGTTTTGATGAATTCTCATTCGTCATCTTCAGGCTTGTGTCTTCGGCTTTGTGCTTCTTGGAGTAATGTGAGCTTGCAGCTGCTTCTTCCTTTTAACTGCTAGTGGGGGTGTGACTTGATTGGGTGGGGGCTTGGCTGTGTTCTGATTGGCTGGGGGTGTGTTCTCATTAGTTGGGGGTTTGGCTGTGTTCTGATTGGTTGGGGGGTTGGCTGTGTTTTGATTGGCTGGGGGTGTGTTCTGTTCAGGTGGGGGCTTGGTTGTGCTCAGGTTAGTCTTAGTTGCTGGGGGATTTGAGCTGGTGAGCTGTGATCCTGCTGTTTGGCTTCACATTCATGGTCGTGCCACATCTTCATGGTGGGCGTCAGTTCGCTTTATGTATGGGTCAGAGGGGTTTGAAGTGGGTAATGATGCAGCTGCGGTATGGCTTTTGGTCCATGGTCGTGTCTCATCTTCTGTGGGGGTGTGAGTCTGCTTTCTACGTGGAAGTGTGGTGGTAGCATCTTGTGGGGCCCTCATGCGTGTGGGTCTGGTGTCATTCTTCATGTTAGGTACTCGTTTGTTCATGGGGGCAGGCTTCCAAATGGCTGGTAGGCGGGAGGTGACTGATGCCCACCATGAAGATATTGCACGACCACGAACTCGAAGCCAAACAGCAGGATCACAGCTCACCAGCTCAAATCCCCCAGCAACTAAGACTAACCTGAGCACAACCAAGCCCCCACCTGAACAGAACACCCCCCCAGCCAATCAAAACACAGCCAACCCCCCAACCAATCAGAACACAGCCAAACCCCCAACCAATCAGAACACATCCCCACCCAGTCAGAACACAGCCAAGCCCCCACCCAATCAAGTCACACCCCCACTAGCAGTTAAAAGGAAGCAGCAGCTGCAAGCTCACATTATTCCGAGAAGCCGAAGACACAAGCCTGAAGATGATGAATGAGACTTCATCGAAACGTTGCCTAGATACTTCCAATTTTACGTGGGAGAAAACCCAAATAACCAAAGATCCACATACAAATATCCGTGAAAACCTCAGAAAACAAATATTGCATCTCTATGGGGAGGAAATCCACCATCTGACCAGGATTTATGAAAAACTTGAAGTCCAAAGAGCTTCCATTTTATGTGACCTCGCATTCCTATGCAGCTGCCGAGATCAAAATTTGATCCCCATAAGCTTCCAATTGAAATTCCACACCAACACAGCAGCCACCAAACGCATCCTAAAAAGAACAGAATTGGCCCTAATTAGAAATGAACTTCACACAGAAAGATTCCTCCTAGACCAAATTAACAAAGATCTCCTCAGCAACAAGATTCACCCCGCACTTTGGGACAAAGCCAAACAACTCGCTGTCTGGAGAGCAGAAACACAGACCACCCTCAAGACAAACACACATACCAACAAACTCAGAAAACTACAACAACGCCAGAAACAAACTCCTCCCCCTTCACAGCCACACGTGAAACAAACAGTGCATAACATCTCAGACAAGATCCTCACCAAAGCCGAAACCAATGTCCTTTCGAAAGGATTCAACTTTGCTGTCGCTCCCAAACACATCCCCACAGAAACCATCATATGCGGAGTTGAAACCAGCCTGACCAAAACCAACCCTGATGATGCTAATAGAATCAGACTCAAAATCACCAACATCCTCTGCACTAGCAAACCACCCAAAAGCAACTTATCAAAAGAAGAACAAACTGCACTACTTAACCTGAAAGAAGACACCAGCATAATAATCCTACCAGCAGACAAGGGCAACGCGACAGTGGTTATGAACACATCTGACTACCAAACCAAGTTAACCAACCTACTCCAAGACCCCACATACAAACCCCTAAACACAGACCCCACCACCTACCTAGAAAAAACCACCAGATCCAAAATAAAAGCCTCCCCCATCAGCAAAGAAATCCAGCAAAGAATCATACCCAGAGAGAAATCATCCAGATGCCCTAAGCTTTAGAGATAGAAAAACGGCCACACAGCATGAATAAATGAGATGATACCTCCCGCTACCAGCCATTTGGAAACCTGCCATGAACAAACGAGTACCTAACATGAAGAATGACACCAGACCCACACGCTCGAGGGCCACACAAGATGCTACCACCACACTTCCATGTAGAAAACAGACTCACACCCACACAGAAGATGAGACACGACCATGGACCAGAAGCCATACCGCAGCTGCATCACTACCCGCTTCAAACCCCTCCGACCCATACATAAAGCGAACTGACGCCCACCATGAAGATGTGGCACGACCACGAACGCGAAGCCAAACAGCAGGATCACAGCTCACCACTCAAATCCCCCAGCAACTAAGACTAACCTGAGCTTTGAAGCATTTTTCCAGTTCTCCTTTGTGTGTATACTGCAGAAATAATTTTACTAATCACAGACAACTTATCTTTCTACGGCTTAGCTATCATTACTAATTCTGTTGTTGGAAAAATACTGGAAACCCTTCACAAAGTGTGTAAAACCAGTAATTAAAAGTAATAGTGATTACACATGTAATTATACTTCACATAAACAAACACAAAAAAATTGCTTCACTTAATTGACAAACCAAAATTTGATTGGGTCATGATTACTGAAAAATTCTCTCATTTCCTAGCTCAAGAAAATTGCTATTATATTTAGATAAATGATATCTTTCCACTTATTTTAAAAAATGCTCTTGATACATGTATTATAAAATGTCATGCTTACTTAGCCATGGTTTAATGAGTACAACACAATTAGATGGTTTTGTATCATTGATCTACATAATTTTCAAACCAAACTGATTGGCTTATGTAACATTCTAAACCAAATATGAATAAAAACATTTTGGCTTATTGTAGTGTGTGATCATGATAGAGGAGAATATTTGTAGTTCAGAGTTGAAATAAGAGGTGCACTCTGAGTTTGGTTGTTTTCTTGAAGACGTTTTCTTACCCATAATGATCATGTTGCCTAATTGGATAATAAAACATCTGGAAGAAAACAACAAAGCTGAGAAACCACTTATGTGTGATTTCAAACATCAAAATCCAAGTTTGGTAGAACATCAGTTAATCATGTCTTGATGCTAAAAATAATTTATATCTTTCAAATGTTTAAATAATAGACCCAAGAAAATAGTGTAGCAACATTTATTTGACTGGATATAGCCATATCACATAGTCGTATCACAAAATATTATCTATAATTGTTTTGATAATTCTTAGACTTCGGGCCACAAAAGATAAGGGCAAAAAGATTTCTTCTTTTATTAGAGTTGATGACAACAGAATAGTAAGATATCACCTTTCATAAATTCCTTGTATGGAAAACACTCTTAACTGCCAGTTTGGCCAATTGCCCAATGTTCAGTGCATGCTATTTTGAAGTTCCTAAAAGTTCTTAAAGTTAATAACATGCATTTAAAATATTTCAAGACAATTTGATAGTGCAGATACTATATGGAGGAGAGATATGGGAATGGGATGACAAGCTTATTTTAAAATGAAACAATAAACATAACTTCATTAGGACCAATATCTCTGCTGTTTATCTAAATATGGAAATAGCCTTACCTTCCATCACAGTTGGAGTACATCTTGCATTGTTGAAGTACTATAAGAAACTGGAAAAATCTTCAGGAATCTTACCTTGAAAAATTATTTTCTTCACTATGTATATGTAATCCCCGGGTTATGAGCATTCCATTAGCGAATGTTCAAACTTATGCAATAAGTGCCCCCTAGCGTTTGCGAACAAGGCCTGAAACTACAAATCTTGCAGCACCGTGGCAATTTTTGACCCTTACAAACAACCACAGAAGCTCCTCTACATTTGTCCTGCATGTTGTCAGCTGAAATGGAGCTTTTGAGGGCTGGATCTGCCCGTCAAAAGCCCTGTTTGGGTAACTAAAGGCCTTTCCCCAACCCACTGCAGGCTGAAATGGAGCCTCTGGGGACACAGCTCTCTGAGGCTCCGTTTGGCTCTCCATGGGCCTCCCCCCGGCCCGTTGCAGGCTGAATTGGAGCGGGGGGGGGGGATGTTTTGTTACAATGCAATGCTTTTTTAAATTTTAAATATCAATACATATACACAAATGTATTCAATCAGAATAATAAAAGAACTGAGCAGCAAAATTATATTACAGTAATATACAGTAGCATAATAAAAACTTATTTAAAACCCTCTGTAAAGTTCAATTAGCAACACGTAGCATAATTCACCCTAAGCCTAATATTTATCCTTCGTTATAGCAAATTAATTCTGTAGTAGTTTGTTTAATAGCTATGACACAAAATGTAATAACGTTATGCATAATGTTAGGCTAATTGCTGAAAAGAAAAAGGTAAGATAAAACATCTAATTATCTTGGCATATGTTCTAATAAAAGAAAGATGAAAGATTGATGGCTGCCTTGATAATACTGCGTGAGCAGTACAACAAAACATTTTGGGTAGTTTTGAATATGAATCACAGGAAAAGGGCTTCTGGATAAAGGAATTTTTGGCTAACTTGCAACAGATTAAAAACATGCCTGGTTTTGAGAATGCTTGCTGCTGAGTAGAGAATATCAACATAGTTAAATATCTAGTTGAGAGCCATTTGGTATAAGGATCAGGCACAGAAGAGACTGCCTATAGAAATTGCTGCAGTTCTCGCCACCCCCCCCCCCCAGAGATAGGAGAGAAAGAGTTTAAAAGAGAAAAGCACACAACAGAGAATTCACTAATCCTGTTTACACAGGACTATTGGGGCTGCTTGCATCAGCATATTGTTTTTGAAGTGTCTTCCCCATTGTGTACCTGCTCACTATCTGGTAATCCCTTTCTCTCCAGTGATTGTAAATACAAAGATTTTCCTTTTTGCTAATTATCCCAGTGTCAGGGTGAGCATGTCAAAGGATATGGCAGTAGGGAAAAAGAAAGCACAATTGGGGTATATGTGATTTCCCACTTAGCAAATAATTTGCTAAAGTAGCGCTGCTGATCCCAATTGTGGTTGCTAAATGAGAGCTACCAGTATTTGGGCATGAAAAAAAATCAATATTTCTACAAGTTCCTCAGTGCTAATTATTTCATGAATCTATATGATGTTTTCCAAAAGCCAGTAGCATTGAGGACCATCCTTACATATTTGTTGCTTTATCTTGTTCAATTTTGTTTCTTGAAATATTGCACTTATATTTTTATGCTTTTTAGCAAAGAACACTACCTTCGTTCTTTATTGCCAACTGTTGTGTTTTTCAGTAATCAACCAATATTCTAAGAAGACTGTTGAAGGTTAAGATTTGTGGGGTAATAAATGCAGTTATGAATTAATAATGCTAAGTTGGCTGTACGTATAAACATACACATACACACACAAACAAACACACAAACACAGGTTTATGTCTATAATAACATTTGTGCTATTTCAAATCTTTGCAGGTTGCCTGCCTTACTTATATAGCGAGCAATTTCCTAAATTGCAGAACAGAATCCATACGATGGGGCACTGCTCATGCAAGTATTGTACCCTATCAGGTGAGTTAATGGCTTGTTAAAGTTAAGTCTGTTTTCTTCATTTTGTCTTTATGTTACACTTTAGAATCAGTTTCTTGTCTAAAATTGTCCCTTATCTACATATTGTAGATTGTGCATATGCACACATTATAATAGATTATTAACAGAGGTGGTATTCAGCAGGTTTTGATCAGTTCTGGAGAACCGGTAGTGGAAATTTTGAGTTGTTCAGAGTAAGGCAAATACCATCTTTGACTAGCCTTGCCACCATCTATTCTCTACTTCCCGAGTCCCAGCTGATCGGCTGGGTCTTCTTTTGTTGCCCTGCATAGGAAAATGGAGTTGGAAAGCAGGTTAGTGGGGTGAGGAGGGAATGGAATTTTGCAGTATCCTTCCCCTGCCACCCCCACCAAGATATGCCCACCAAGCCACATCACACCCACCAAGCCAAGCCCACACAACCGGTAGTAAACATTTTTGAATCCCACCACTGTTTATTAAGAAGAACTTGAATTTGAATGACTGAAATGGTTAGCTGTAGTGAGATGAAGTTTATGATCTATGATATTTTTATGCCTGTATAAAACCATCATATTTTACATCTTATTTAAGTAGTAATTTCCATTCTATAGATTTAACAAATAGAAAAGGTAGATGTATTACTTTTTATTAATTTGTAATATAAAATACAAAAATATAAAAGCAAATAATAGGAAAAGTAAAGGAGGGAAAAGGGAAGAGAAAAATATAGAGAAAAAGAGAAAAAGAAAGAAAAAGCATTGACATCCGACTCCCTTTGTTGCAGTAGAATAAGAAATAACATTGAACCTCAATTTCTATAACAACAAATCTATTTAACCAGTAAATCCCAAAATTAAAGTTTCATATTTTTCTATCTCAAGCACAAAGTCCAGAAGCGATTTCCAAGTACAGGTGAAATTCAAAAAATTAGAATATCATGCAAAAGTTCATTTCAGTAATGCAACTTAAAAGGTGAAACTAATATATGAGATAGACTCATTACATGCAAAACAAGATAATTCAAACCGTGGTTTGTCATAATTGAGATGATTATAGCTTACAGCTCATGAAAACCCCAAATCTACAATCTCAGAAAATTAGAATATTGTGAAAAGGTTCAATATTCTAGGCTCAAAGTGTCCCACTCTAATCAGCTAATTAAGCCATAACATCTGCAAAGGGTTCCTGAGCCTTTAAATGGTCTCTCAGTCTGGTTCAGTCGGAATCCCAATCATGGGAAATACTGCTGACCTGACAGTTGTGCAGAAAACCATCATTGACACCCGCCATAGAGGGAAAGCCTCAAAAGGTAATTGCAAATGAAGTTGGATGTTCCCAAAGTGCTGTATCAAAGCACATTAATAGAAAGTTATGTGAAAGGGAAAAGCGTGGAAGAAAAAGGTGCACAAGTAGCAGGGATGACCACAGCCTGGAGAGGATTGTCAGGAAAAGGCCATTCAAATGTGTTGGGGACTTTCACAAGGAGTGGACTGAGGCTGGAGTCAGTGCATCAAGAGCCACCACACACAGATGGATCCTGGACATGGGCTTCAAATGTCGTATTCCTCTTGTCAAGCTGCTCCTGAACAACAAACAACATCAGAAGCGTCTTACCTGGGCTAAAGAAAAACAGACCTGGTCAGTTGCTCAGTGGTCCAAGTCCTCTTTTCTGATGAGAACAACTTTTGCGTCTCATTTGGAAACCAAGGACCCAGAGTCTGGAGGAAGAATGGAGAGCACACACTGCAAGATGCTTGAAGTCCAGTGTGAAGTTTCCGCAGTCTGTGTTGATTTGGGGAGCCATGTCATCTGCTGGTGTTGGTCCACTGTGCTTCATTAAGTCCATGGTGAACGCAGCTGTCTACCAGGAGATTTTGGAGCACTTCATGCTTCCTTCCGCAGATGAGCTTTATGGGATGCTGACTTCATTTTCCAGCAGGACTTGGCACCTGCCCACACTGCCAAAAGCAGCAAAACCTGGTTCAATGACCGTGGGATTACTGTGCTTGATTGGCCAGCAAACTTGCCTGACCTGAACCCCATAGAGAATCTATGGGGAATTACCAAGAGAAAGATGAGAGACATGAGACCAAACAATGCAGAAGAGCTGAAGGCCACTATTGAAGCATCCTGGTCTTCCATAACACTTCAGCAGTGTCACAGGCTTCCATGCCATGCTGCATTGAGGCAGTACTTGCTGCAAAAGGGGCCCAAACCAAGTACTGAGGACATATGCATGCTTATACTTTTCAGAAGTCCAATATTGTTCTATGTACAATCCTTGTTTTATTGGTTGCATGTAATATTCTAATTTTCTGAGCTTGTCGATTTGGGGTTTTCATGAGCTGTAAGCCATAATCATCGCAATTATGACAAATCACGGTTTGAATTATCTTGCTTTGCACGTAATGAGTCTATCTCATATATTAGTTTCACCTTTTAAGTTGCATTACTGAAATAAATGAACTTTTGCATGATATTCTATTTTTTTGAGTTTCACCTGTAGAAACAAAAGTACTCGTGTGTTTTTTCTTTTATCAAAGTAATCAATTTAGCCATCTCATTTGCTGTGAGCTAATTTCAATCAGTTTCTGCAGCCATTCCTCCATTGTGGGCATCTAAGTGTCCTTCCATTTTTGTGCATAAAGGAATCTTGCTGCCATCAACATGTATAACATCAAAGTTTTTTCTAACTCCTTTTCCATTAAACCCAAAGAAAAATTTCTGGTTTTATATTTATATTCACTTTGAGAATCTTCTATATTAGAATATGAATCCTATTCACATATTTCTGTGCTTTATCACATGTCCACCATAAATGATAAAAGGTCCCTTCTTTACATTTGCATTTCCAAATTCATTTGAAATACCTTTATACATTTTTGATAACTGATCTGGTGTTAAACACCAAAGAATGTCATATTATAATAATTTCCTTTAAATTGTAATTTAATTTAAATTTTAAACACTTCACTCATATATTCTCCCATTGTTCAAGCTTTACAATATCCAAAGTTCTTTGCCCACTGAAAAGGTATTCCATAAAGATTTTGAAAGCCTCATGAAAGGTTTTCACTGAATCATTTAAGGGTGCTAATTTATATTGTAAGATTTTTTTGTGGCAGGGTTACCAAAAGAATAGCATCTCTTAAAAACACAATTTTAAAGGAGCATAACCTTTATGTCTAAAACATTAATATTTAAAATTTATTTTAATTAATCAATAAATCTTAGTTTTATTTTTAACAAAATTATATTTTTATCTCTGTAATGTCATTGTTGTCTCCCCCCAGTTCCCGGTGTCCTTCTCACTGCTGTGAGGAAAATGCATGACAAAAAATAAATCTAAATTGCCTCCTGATGATATACAGATGAAAAGTCTGCATTTAATTAAATTGATTTTAATTGTAATTTCGATTTAATTGTAAACATACTAGGGAATAGACAACTAGGTGTCATCCAGAAACTAACAAAGTCCCTTGATATCAACCAGCTGTCTGGAATTGGTTGAACTGAAGTCTCCCAAAAGTTTGGAAGACATCAACTTGGCCTATCCTTAAATAATTTAACCTCTGATTGTGACCATATAAACAATTAGAACTATTACAAGATTCATGATATAAATGCTTAAAAGACTTACCTGACATTTATTAAGTTAGCAGATTTAAATTCCCGTGAAGGTAACAGCATTTAACATCTTGGCTTATTTTAAGAACTTAAACAGGATTATATCTGATTAATATTTGAATGGGGAATATTAGGAAATCCCATGGATGTAAACTAGACTGGAAAGTTAAAAACTTTCTGGAAGGAGACAGTGGTAAATCACTTTATTGTGGAAAAAACCCCATGAATGTATCTATATAGTCACCAGAACTTGAATGTAGCCTTAGAATGATAATGTTACATTTTAAGATTAATTCTAAATACAAAATCTCTTGATATAAAATTGAAACAGAACATAATAGTCTGAAAAGTTTTTAATTTTTCTGCATTCTTCATCAGATGTAATTATTAAAAAGAAAGGACATGGAAAAGGGAGGCAAAATTTTAAAAATCAGGAAAAATGTAAATATTTGTAAATACCAATTGCCTCTTCATTTTCAGAACTGTAGAAATAGAAATAAGGAAAAGCCATTATTCTTTGTCTCTTTAACCTGATTAAATACTGGCAAAAACATTAATTCTCCTTCAGGAAATTAATTCTGGTTTAAAATACAGGCATTGAAATGTATTTTTTGACCTAAGAGAACTATAATTGAAGTCTAATGAATGACTGTGTTCTGATTTACACCCTAGTTCAGGAGATAGAGTCAATATGCATTAGAATATGCAAAGGTAAACATCATTATTTCAACAGATTATTTATTCAAGGTTGAGTGAATTTATGACTAAAGTACAAGCAAGTCAAATGTCTTTGGAGTACAGTCCCAATATACATGAGCTCTAATTCCCAAACATGTGATTGCTTATCTTTTTGCTTCCTGAAATATGATTCAATGAGAATCATATCTTTTATAGCCATTTATTTGCAACATTTTGCAGTAGTTCAGCCTGGCTTAAAATACATCTATAAAATAAAATTATATCTCATCAAAATTATTTCTAAAAGAAAACTAAACTGTTGTTTTTGCCTGGAATTATAATCAAATTGGCAAGATATGCATTCAGAGAAGTTTTAAATATCCATTATGAAAGATAAGGATTTTGCAATGATATTTCCAGTATGTCTGAATCACAGAGGACTGAGAAACATTTGGGAATTTTTTAAAATAGATGTTGGGAGTTGTAAGAAAATCAATATTTACAACATCTGTACATGACAGTACTCAAAAGTGTTGTATAAGAAAACTGACTATATCATTTCCCTTTGTTTTCTTTTTAAAATATGTTTCCAATCAGCATATGTATTTTTTCCTAATTATTCTTAATTTCAATTGATACATTTGTTTTATCCAGAAAATGAAATGAAAAGGTTATTGGAAAACAAAGACAAACTATATGCTTTGTTGCCTGTGAATTGCTCTTTTGCCTAGGATTTACAGTGCTATTTTATACTTTTGTATATGATTTTAGTAGTATTTCTTCCCTAATGTAACTTTGTGCAGTACTACAGCCTTACTTATTTGATTATAGCTATTGTGAACTATTCTTCAGAGGAATAGGAAATTGAAATTAATTACATCTAAACAAAAGTCTCTTGGTAATAGATACGACTGTCTCCATCTTATCTGACTGGCTATTCCCTAGCATGAGATGGCGTTGTTCTTCCTCTCAGTGCACCACTCAGCTTTCTTTCTTACTATGACTACAAACACATCTGGGACATTTCTTTCAATTGCAACAGCGATACTAGTGACTAGATTGATTTCTTGTTCTGTCTTTTTTATATTATTAGACATTGTCTATATCAGGGGTCCTCAAACTTTTTAAATGGGGGCCAGACCAGCTGGGTGTGCGTGGTTGTGTGGTTATATGACTGGGTGGGTATGGCCAACTTGACATCACTCACATCAAGGGACGCCTTGCCTGGCCTCTCCTTGCTTCACCCGGCCCCTCACCTCAAAGGCCTCAACAAGATACAATTTCCCTCTCTATTTATTTACTACTACTGAACACTAGCATATTGCCTCAAACTATCTGAGTCCTCCTTTTACTTCAAAAGAATGGGAATTGAGCCAGTCAGGATCGAACTTCCTGGTTATGAGCAGAATTAGCCTGCAATACTGCACTCTAACCACTGCACCACTATGGCTCATATCAGAGAGATCAGTAAGTGGTGAGAATTTAGCAGAGACAAGTGTGGTAAGGTAGTTGAGCCTTGTCTGCCAAAGGCCTGGCTGGGGAACAGGAGAGTGGTTTGCGCAGGACAGGAGAACAGTATGATCCTCCCCTAATTACCTTGAATTATGATTGTTAACTGAGGACTACAGGAGTCTTAATCACAGACATTTCAAAATGTATTTGCTGAAACACTGTATAACTATAAGAGTAGAGCTGCTATGCAGTTTGATTGTATCATCTTTGCTTCAGAAAATGCATCCTTTATCTTTATAAATAAATAGTAATAGCACATTAAATAGCATAAATTACAAACAAGTTATTAATCTTAGAGGATTTTGTACAGTTGAGATGAATTCTTGACATTCTTAGATAACATTAACAGCTGAAAAACTTAAAAGAATATTATTGATGTATAAATAGTATACATAGTAAACATCTTTATTCCAGATCTTGGAATGAAGCACATTTCAGGATTAAGAAATGGATACTCTGTCAGGATATCTTGATCCAGCACTAATTTAGCCTGATTTATTAGTCATAAAGGAAACAGCATTTGAATTCATATATATATAAAGAAAGTATGCAAAAGAACTTGAGAAATTTCATTATGAGATAGTAGGGAAGAATTTTGAAATAAAATGACATAGCACTTCCCTTCATTTATTTTATACATTTATCTTCCTTCATTCCTTAATTATTTGTAGCACAAATGTCAGCACACCTAGACAAAATTGTCAAAGCATACTTTTCAACTTATTCTGAATGAAAACATTTTTCATTTTTTTTCTTTAGCTTTTTTAAAATAAATTGTGAAGCTGGGATGAGGGGATCTGGAAAGCATCTGGGTCCGGCTCAGCTGTCCTCTCTTCCTCTCACAACCATTTGTGCTCCAGAAGCTGTACTGGAGCCACCCCAGGAAGTTTGGGCAGAGATTGCGCTCCTGGTAGGTCTCTGGCCCTCCCAGACTGCCTCTTTTTAGCCTCTGCTGAGCCTAGCACCAGTGCTATTTGGCACACACCAACCTCTGCAATTGGCCTGGCAGTGGCAGGGAACACAGGATTGCCTGACAACTACAGGAATGTTGAGAATCAAACCTCCTTGCGGATCAGTCTGTGCCAGTTGGAAACGGAAAGGCCGGAAATGCAAGTGCAGAGAAAGGGGGCAAGCAAACCTCCCTGCTCCCACCCCCTACCCTTGGGTGAAGTCACAGTGCAAAGTGGCCCTTTTAAGCTCAGGCGAGAGACCAGATAGTGAGACAAGCTGCACAGCAAGCATAGACTGGGAGGGAGGGGCAAGGCTTCAGCTGTTTCTCCAAACTGAGCAATTTAATAAATTGCGGATCTGGGACTAGGGGAGCCTCTCTTCCTCTCACAGCCACATGTGCTCCAGCAGCTTCCTGGATCCACCCCAGAAAGTTTGCGCAAAGCTCACGCTCCTGGTAAGACTCCGACTCTCCCTGACTCCCTCTTTTTGGCTTCTGCTGAGCCCAGCGCCAATGCCATCCGGTGCATATCAGCCTCTGCAACCAGGCAGCAAAATAGCAGCTGAGCAAACAGTTAACAGCTAGTTCTAAGTGAACCGGCTGAATCCCACCACTGCAACTGCCCCTTCCCCCATCAACCTGCCAGTCCAGGAGCACATGGCTGTGCTGGCAGCGTCATCCCTCCTCCAGCCGGCTGCAGTTGCTCCCCTGCCCCACCCACTGGCCCAGGAACACATGGCTGTGCTGGTGGCATCACTGCTCAGTCAGCCAGCCCTCCTCTGCCCACCTGTACCTTTCAGTTTTACCTTTGGCAGCAGCGGTGTAATGAAAAGAAGTGTGGTTGAACGGTTGAAATCACCAGAAGTGTGTCTGGATGCTGGAAGATAAGGCTGATGGCTGGAGGAGGGGTGATGTGGGCAGTGTAGCTTTGCGGTAGGAGAGAAAACTCCTCCCCAGGCCCCCATCAGCCAAGAACAGCTAGCCACATGAGGAGTGGCTGGAAAGGGATGGCGTGAGGGGAGCTGTAGTTTGAGGACCCTTGGTCTACAGTGTGATGCTTTGTAAGGCCTATCAAACATAGTAGGTCCAAAATAGGTTAGCTCAGAGCTGTCAAACTTGCAGCCTGCAGGCCAGATGCATCACGCACCCAGTTTAGCGAAGGGGGGGAATTACAATATGTCATGTGACAGTGCCATCACGATGTGAGTTTGACACCCCTAGGTTAGCTAGATTTTGACTGGATTTAAAAGATAATAAAACAATACTTGTATTCTGGATATTTTGACAGCATTGAATTTACATTAATTTATAGCCCACCTTTTATTCAGGAGCAGAAGACAATATATATAGTGGTGCTTTCCCCAAAAACAATGCTCTATGGTAGGTTGGGCTGACAGAGGACCACCCAACGAGCTTCCAAATTGAGAGTAGATTAGAATCCGGATTAATGTTTCACCTCTACATCAGAGGTCTCCAAACTTGGCAACTTTAAGACTTGTGGACTTCAACTCCCAGAATTCTCTAGCCGGAGTTGAAGTCCATAAGTCTTAAAGTTGCCAAGTTTGGGGACCCCTGCTCTACATAGCACTATCAACTTTTTTCAGTGGGTGGTCCAAACTTTGTTAAAGCCCAAAATCATTTATAACCAAAATATTATAAACTACTAAATTCCCATTAACCATCCTCATCTAAGAGCAAGAATGCTAGAAATTGCCCCTCTGCAGCAGACTTGTATCAATACCGTCATAAGTTGTTGCCATTTTATGGAAATCCTTACTGTCCAGAAGGATTTTTGTCTTTTTTTGGATAATTGGTAGTTTCCACAATGGCTTCTGATTTTTTCAGTTGATTTTCTGACTGGCTATCATATTTTTGCATGGATTTTTTAAAGTTGCTGTTTGCATTAAAGAGATGCTTAGAGTGGGGTGTTTTTTTAATCTTGATTTTAATGTATTGTAAAAATCTTTATTTGTTCATCCATCTCTTTAATCATACTAATATTTCCTATTTTCTCTCCTGTAGAAGTGTACATTCCCTGCCTGACCCACTTTGCATATTTAATTTATGTGTAATGCAACTTATATTAAATATATACTCTAGATTATGCCGAAATGTATCTCATCAGCAATCTCATTCTGAAGATAACTGATGACTGATAAATAGCAATGATAAATAGCAAAAATAATAAAATTGAACACTGCATAGTTGTCTTTATATGGAAAAGTGAAAGAATGCAAAATATATAATACATCATTAAAATGGTGACTATTGGAAGATACTTTTTGGAACAGATCATATATAATTCTGGAACAGATAAAAAATTCTTCTGGTCTGTTTCAACAATAACTAGTCAGATTCAAAGAAACGAGGGAGTTTTCTAGGCAGAAAATAGCTCTCCCCACCAATCATGTTATCAAAATATAAGCTTTTAGTTAATTGATCTCTGGAAAATATAGCTAGTTTTCATATCTAAAATGTAAAAGTGAGAATTGACAACATCAGGATCCCAGCACAAGTTAAACCTTCAACGTTTAACTCTATGCTAAATACAAATAGTACTTCTATACTGCTAGAATGTAAGATAAAGGTAATAAAAGTATTAGAGTCCATGAGAAAAAGAGTTGAAGGTATTTTGGTAGTATAACATCACAGACAAAATCAAGTTCGTAATAGTTACTTATGCTTGAATAGTAAAGAATAAATGCTGTGGTCTGAGAAAAAAATACAATTTTTTAATGAAGTGTGGTAATACTGATGCAGAATTCAGTGAAATTTTCAAATGAAAGTCCATTGTTTATTATTAATACCTGAACGTCTTTTTAAAGTAATTTTTCTAAAATACAGAATATCTTCATTCTGTCTGGAAGCAGTTAATCTAGTAAAAACAGTGTAATTGAAACAGTGTAATTGAAACAGAATTCATTGAAACTGTATAATAATCAGAGGTGGTATTCAGCCAGTTGGCAGCGGTTCTGGTAGCAAGAATTTGGCGTGGGTCACAGAATTGGTAGTGACTTCTGGCTGGCCATGCCTCCAAACCAGTTCCCTGGTTGGTGGTCACTCATTTGCCCCGCCCACCTGATGCTCGCTCATTCGCACAGCTCGTCTGCCTGGCACTTGCCCCGCCCAGTCACTCCTCCCTTCCTATGTGGCACGCTGGGCCCTCATGGCTTGCCTAACCTGACTTCCCCACGTGGTGCCTACACCCCAACTGAGCAGCCCTGATCTTCCTGCCCTGCTCACAGGTAAGCCTGCGTCGCACTAGGCCCTCGCCCATCTCCGAGGCCTTTCTGTTCACTTTCTCCCTGCCTTTCAGGGCACTGCCTCTGCCGCCCATGTGCTTCGAACGGGAGGGCAGATGGATGTTTCAGGGCTATTGCTTTTTACATTACCCGCCGCTTGCTGCTCTGGAGTTTGCCCAATAAGTTCTTCCCAGAAAAGGTATGTGTGTGTGAGTCAAGAAAGGAAAGGAAGGAAGGGAGGAAGTGCAAGAAGGAAAGAGCAAGAAAGGAAGAAAGAGCAAGAAAGAAAGAGGAAGGGAGAGAAAGAGAAGAAAAAGAAAGTGGGGGGTAAGACAGAAAGAACAAAGAAGAAGGAAGAGGGTGAGAGAAAACTCAGTGCTATTATTTTTAATTGTTCCATTATTTCTCATATATTAATATTTTACACTGTCCCTACACTTAGAGTGATTTTATTGCCTTTCTTTTGCCCAGGTATTTTTCAGGGTTTACATGTCTATAGTCCAGACCATAAGTACAGGTGCGTTTAACAGAGTTGAAAGGGACTATGGAGGTCTTCTAGTCCAACCCCCTCTTTAGGCAGGAAAACTAAGGTGCCAAATTCTGAGTAGAGGTCCTGGGAAAGGTGTCAGAATAATGGAATAGCACTTAGAAGGGATCGTTTCAGAGAAATGGCTGTCCAGTCTTTTATTAAAAACTTCCAGTGTTAGAGCACCCAGAACATTTGGTGGCAAGCAATTCCACTGGTTAATTGTTTTCACTGTCAAGAAATTTCTCCTTACTTTTAGGTTGCTTCTCTCTCTGTTCAGTTTCCATCCTACTTTGGAAAATACATTGTTTGCCTTCTGGTGCTTTGGAAAATACATTGCCCCCCCTCTTTCTGGCAGCTCCCTAAAAGCCTGTTGCCTATCACCCTCTTGGGCAAAGCATGTGAGCCATTTCCTCCTTTCAGTGGTCCATGAAAGTACATCTATAGTACGTAGATAATAAAGTCAACAAAAGGTGAACAACATTTTTACAGAACTATAGATATGTTGAGGCTGGGTGTGACAAGGAATGGCTAGGTGAGGAGGTGCCAGGCGAGGCACCCCTTGACATGAGTGACATTGAGTTGGCCACACCCACTCAGTCACATGACCACCAAGCCATCCCCACACAGTCATATGACCATCCCAGTCACATAACCACCAAGCCACACCCACCCAGTCATGTGATCCTAAGCCACACCCACCAAATAAGCCATGCCCACAGAACCGGCAGTAACAAATTTTGAATCCCACCACTGATAATAATACATTATAATAGATAACATTGTTTGAATTATACTCAGGTTTAAAGAGATTCTCATTTCAGTCACTGTAAAGAGAGCTTATTGAAAGATGTTCAAACATATTTTAAGGTAGCATTGTTGTTTTTATTGGAATTATATCAAGCCATAAGTATTGAATCACAGTAGAATGACTTCCCCTATGTGCCCTCAAATATATCTCCAACTGTATCTGTTATCTATGGAATTATAATAATATAGTATGTTTATATATTGACTAGTGTATTTATGGTAATTATTTTGAAAAGAAATATCTGGATCCAAAATTCTAAATAAGTTTTGGGATTTCCAGTTCAAAATCATGAGTTCTGAGACATTATCTTGTCAATAAATTACTTTGTTTCCATTTGTTGATTCCTTTAGAACACTAAAACTCAGTACAATTATATGAGAGATTGCAATTCATTGATTTGTCTGCATTTAATCTTAAACTAGATCTAATTGATGGCTATTATATCAACAATTGATGATGTTTGTTTTTCTCCAAGGTAAATCAGCAAAGAGAAGAAAATAACAGAGTAACTCTTTATTTCTACATGACCAGTTACTTTTCTCCAAAAAGATAAATCTTATCCATTATGTCCCATTATGAGAATTTGTTCATTATCTTGGGGTTGTTTCGGGGGATATGGGTCAGGGAAAGAGCTAATGCACCTATATCTCATTTGCTGCATGATAATTAGTTATATGTGCAAATATGACTTGGTTTTTTTCCCATGGATATTCCCATGATGATGTAAATTAAGAGATTGGGTAGACATGGGGTTTTGGCATTAAGTCCAGATGCATAAGTGGAGTCTCCTACCCAAGATACCAGTAGTTTTACAGTTTAAAGATTATAGTTTATAATCTTTATAATTAAAGTTTATAGTTTATAAAAACTATTGTTTCCTCTTAATTATACTTCTTTTAAAAAATATCTTGACTAGAAGTGTATTTTCATGTTATCATATTTTGAATTCAAAAGAAGAAAATGTTATTGAATATGTCAATTGACAGTATAAAATACAGTGCATTTAGAACATATTCAGATCCCCAGGCCTCCATAATTCTCAAATGGAAGAAATTTGGCATAACCAGGAGTCTTCCAAAAGCTGGTCGCCTGGTGAAACTGAGCAATCAGTGGAGAATGGCACTCTCTTAGTAAGAGAGATGACCATAAACCTGATGGTCACTGACTGAGCATCAGATCCTGTGTGGAGATGGAACAGATTTTCAGAAGCCCTCCACTTATATGGACTTTATGGCAGAGTGACTAGACGGAAGCCTCACCTCAATGCAGAACACACGAAAATCTGCTTGGAGTTTTCAAAAAAGTTTTCAAAAAAGCGTCTGAAAGACTCACTGACTGTGAGGAACAAGATTCTCTGATCTGATGAAACCAGGATCAAACTGTTTGGCCTCGATTCTAAACATTACAGGGATATGTATGGAAGAAACCAGGCACCAATGCCATCAAAACAGTGAAGCGTGGTGGTAGCATCATGCTGTGGGGATGTTTTTTAGCAGCAGGAACTGGGAAACTAGTCAGGGTTAGGGAAAGCTGAACGGAGCAAAGTACAGGGATAGCCTCAATGAAAACCTGTTTCACAGTGCTCAGGATCTCAGACTAGGTTGAAGGTTCACTTTCCAACATGACAACGATTCTAAGAATGCCACCAAGATAACAGAGAAGTGGCTTAGGGACAATTCTGTGAATGTCCTAGAGCCGTGATGGTGAACCTGTGCCATGCATGTCAGAAGTGGCACGCAGAGCCATTTCCCCCGGCATATGAGAGTTCACCCAGAAGAGCCCCACTGCACATGCACACGTGCCCCTGCCGTCTGACAGCTGATTGTTGGGTATCTGGCATACATGCGTGGGGGCGGGGGCGCTTGGGAGTCATGCGCACATGCGCAAAGATATGCAGCATATGCTGGGGCCACGGGCACATGTGCAGAGATGTGCGACATGTGAAAGTATGCGTGCATGTGCAAATGGATGGTGCACAGGAGTGATCGCGCATGTGCTGTGACCTGCAGTGGTGTGATTGCACATGCATGCGCAGATGTGCGATGTGCAGCAAGGGGAATATCGTGCAGATGTGCAGCAAGGAGAATTTCATGCACAGGCGCAAGTGCGTGGTATGTGACAAGGGGAATCACACAGGCACAGATTCGCGGTGTGGCAAGTGGATCCTGCGCACAGGCGCAGATGCACAGCATGCTACTAAGGGATTGCACATGCAGGTGTAGGGGATGGGGGTCCCAGCACACATTGCCTTCTGGGTGCTGGCAAGGGAGTGCAAGCGCACGAGCATGCACGCGCAATTATCGGCATAGGATCTGAAAAAGATTTGCCACCACTGTCCTAGAGTGATCCAGCCACAGCCCTGACTTGAACCCTATTGAAATCTCTGGAGAGACCTGGAAATGGCTATCCACTGACAGTTTGCGTTCTACTCTGACTGAGCTTGAGAGGATTTGCAAGGAAGAATGATCGAAAATCTCCTAATCCAGGTGTGCAAAGCTTCTTGTACCCCAAAAGACTCAAAGCTATAATTGCTACCAAAAATGTTTCAACAAACTATGGAATGAAGGGTCTGAATATTTATGTCAATGTGCTCTTTTGAGTTTTTCTTTTTAATAAATTTACAGACATTTCTAAAATTCTATTTTCATTTTGTCAATGGGGTACTGAGTGTAGATTTAGGAGAAAAAAATAAATTTCAACAACTGTAGAATCAGGCTGCAGCATAACTAAATTGACAAAAGTGAAGCGGGTCTGAATACTTTCTGAATGCACTGATACAAATTGATACAAAAATGCAAACAGATACAAAGAAAACACAATTTATAAACCATCACCTTTCCGTAAATTCTAATCTGATCTAAGTATTTTCTTTGAGATGGCCTTTGAAAAGAAGAGCATCGTCGAAGGAAAAAGATAATTTACCAGGTGCAGTAAAGGAGGCAGTTCTCTCAAAGGGACTGCCATTTTTGCGCTCATATTTTCTTTTTCATTGAATTGTTTTCTCAGTCATTTCTCTCACTTCTGATTGTGGTGGTAGATACTGGATAAACTCTGACTGCTGGCACCTAGCAAGAAAATCTTCTATGCTGTTGCTCCCACCCTGTATAATATTCCTTAGAGGTGAAGCAGGCCCCCATTCTTTTGGCCTGCTGAAGTTTTGAAAACCCAAAGAATCATGCAGCTGTGAGGCTGTTGGGATAGCTCTCCATTTGTATTTTTAAATAATTTTTAGCAAGGTTTGATTATTCTTGCTTCCTTTGAAATATTTTAATTTCAAATTTTAATTCCAACATTTTAATTTTACAACAATTTTTATATTTTGATGTTTTATTATATACATCCAGAGTCCCTCCTTGATGCAGATGGTTCAAAAATGTGATAAATGAATAAAATTAAAATATTTTACCATAGAAAATGACTAGCAGAAAATTTTTCATGTAAGTTCTGATATTTTAGAAAAAGGATGTCAAACTCATGGCGTCACATCTTCACGTGATGTATCATGACTTTCCCCCCCTTTGCTAAACCAGGGGTGGGTGTGGCCAGCATGTGATGCATTTGGCCCATGAGCCGCAGGTTTGACACCCCTACTTTAGAAGGCAAGCAAATTTATGAACTGGTTGAAATTAAAATTTTAAACTTGGATAGTAAATAATGGCTGAGAACAAGAGTCTATACTTGTATTTATTTAAAACATATCTGCCCTACTCCAATTCAAAATATCTGCATAATAATAACAACAACAAACGATTCCTGCATTTAGACTTGCTGTCTAAAAAAGCATGACACAGAAGAAACTGGGATGAAAAAAGAAAGGAAAAAGGGATAAGGCAAACATCTCTGTAGCTGCTAAGAGTATACATCTATTTGATGGCACATTATCAGTTACAAAATGTAGTTACAAAATGTTCAGAGAAGCCATAATGTCAGAATACCCTCCCCCAGTCCCCTTTCCACTGCTGCTTCCACTCCCGTAGGGAGCAGTTGACCTGGTTGGCCTGTGTAAGAAGGAAACTTGTGTTGGAAACAGTAATAGTGAAGAAAGATTGTAGATCCATAAAATCTATTGTCATCACTAATTATAGATTAAGGAAGCACCTTATTTGTGGGAAGTGAACAGGAGACATTTTGCATTATTTAATTTCAATTTTCAATGTAATTTATCAACAGTATGCAATTGTGAATAGAAATATTTCTGAAAGATTAGCATGTCATGAAGCAATGTGCCCACTGGATGTCACTCTTGTAATCTAGTTGTTTAACACTGTTTAAAAATCAACTATTCAAAATTGATTTTTCCTTAAAAAAAAGTGCGTAAAGACAGCTTGATTTTCTAAACAATACACAAATATATATTTATATTTTGAAATACATTTTCAGCAAATACATCTTTCCCCTATTTTATTATCATTATTAGGATGTTGAATAACTATATTCTTCTCTAAGTGAACAGCAGTTTTAGTGATGTGAAATTTTATAGGGTGACTATTAAGCATTTGAGTTTGAAAATTTCATTTTTGGTTTTTACAAGAAATCAGTTTTTTCACAAAATAACTGGATTTTCTTTTTTAATTACCTGTCAAAATTATGAGGGAATTTATGAGTGAATATTTCTAATACAGAAGGAACAACCAAGATACAAATTGGCCTATATATCTCTAGAAATTATCCTGTTTTATTTTAAGTCTAGTTATTAGATTTTTTTCCCAACATTCCCTAATAATTCATGTCCCTTCATTTTCTGTTTAGAAACAATGAGATTGATTGTCTTTTTCTTTTTGACTGTATAAGTGAGAATTAAAGAATACTTTGATCAATGGCCTAGTGATGGCCTAGTGATGAAGAAGCTTATCTCCTATTTGGAAGGTCAGAGTTCAGTCTAAGTAGTTGCACATATTTCTTTCCTAGGGTGCAAAGAAAAAATATCTGCTGCAAACTCTGCATAGTGTCATTGCAGGCATCTGGCCAGAAAATGCTCAGTTTCATTTATTTGCCCCGACTCTACCCAAATTAAAAGATTACAGGTTGGAAAAGGGAGTTGTATTGTAGGAGGACATGAAGAAACCGATGATTTGTGATTACCAATACAGATTCTTTTTTTTATAAAGTTTTTTATTTTTCTAAACAAACACAGACAAAAGAATACATAAAAACACCTTTCAATTACAACTGTTTCAATTTCAATTGTTTCAATTTCAATTGTTTCAATTACAATTGTTTTTTAAGACAAACTGTGTCAACTGGTTGCAATTCTTTTGCGCTACATGTCCATAGTCCTCCTTCACAAGTCCCATAAATTCTCATATTTTCCATTTTATGTGTATATATATACAAGTATTATTATCATTATGGTTCTTTCATTTAAACTAACTATTTGTTCCACCACTTCATATAGGATATTCAACATTTTAAACCAATATGTAATATAACTTCCATTGCCACTTCATCTAATAAAAAATACAATTTTATATCATTTTCTCTTAAATTCTATTATTTTTATATTGTAAAGTTATCTATAAAATATATCATTTCCACACTTTTTTTTCCTAACCATTGATAAAATAAATCCCATATCTTATAATATTGTTTTTTTTCTCATTCTGTAATTTCAAAAGTCAATTTACTCATTTCAGCACATTCCACTATTTTCTTAATAACTTCCTGATGCATTGGTATTTTCTCATTTTTCCAATTCTTTGCAGTTGCTGTTAGTACATTCACAATCAAATATATCAGTTCTCTACTGTATATCTCTTGGTACAATACCCAATAAAAATATTTCTGGTTTAAAATCAATATGACTTTTTGTCATTTTTTCCAACCATGTGTGGATTGTAGTCCAATATTTTTTCACCTCTGCACATGTCCACCACATGTGATAAAATAAGCCAGGTATCTGATGACATTTCCAACATTTTTCGGATTTATTCTAAAACATTCTTGCTATTCTCGTTGGGGGAAGATGCCACCTATAAAACATCTTATACAAATTTTCTTTATAGGCAGTTGACACTGTCATTTTATAATTTTGAGACCATAGTTTTTGCCATCTCTCTAGGTCAATCCCGTATCCAAAATTTCCCCCCCATGCAATTGTTTCTTTAACTTGTTCTTCTTCTAATTTAACCTCTAATAAATATCTGTATAATTTCTTAATCACCTTTTCATCACTACCTGTTAAAATTTTATCCAAAGCAGTCAATTTATCATAAAAACCTTCTGTTTTGAGATCTTTATCATATCTAGAATGTATTTGTGCATATAAAAACCAATTTATCCTTATACCTCATTGCTCCAATTGTTGCATAGATTGAAGTTCACCCTTTTCATTCATAATTTCTCCATATCTAACTGTTTGTTCCATTTTATATATCACTGGATATGAAAACGCTTCTATAGTTGAAAGCCAGACTGGAATTTTCAAATAGTGTTGTCTTTTAATCTTCTCCCAATTTAATAATAAAGCCTCTAGTATATAATGTCTTCTGAAATATCCATATGTTTTAGTTCCCTTGTACCATAGGAAAGCATTCCAACCCAACAACAAATCATGGCCTTCAAGTGTCAATAATCTAGTATTTCTCAATGTAATCCATTCCTTGACCCGCATCAGAGTTGTCGCTTCTTAATATAACTCCCAATTTGGCAGACCGAACCCACCTCTCATTCTAGAATCTTGTAGTAACTTTAATTTTATTCTTGCTTTTTTCCCCTGCCGGATATATTTCAGCATTATTTTATTCAACTCATCAAAATACTCTTTCCCTAATTTAATTGGAATTGTCTGGAACAAATATAAAATTCTTGGTAAAATATTCATTTTAATTGTTGATATTCTCCCTATTAATGATAATTGTAAGTTTTCCCATTTTGCCAAGTCTGTCACAATCTGTTGCTTGAGTTTATTATAATTATTCTCTTTAAGTGTGCCCCATCTTGCTGTCAAATGTATTCCCAGGTATTTAACCTTATTTGTGACCTGGATTTCCAGAACTTCCGCCAATTCTTCCATCTGTTTTACTAGCATATTCTTCATCAGAATCTTTGTTTTACCTTTATTTATTTTTAAACCAGCTACCACTCCATATTCCTCTATCTTGTCTATCAACCTAGTCGCTGTTGCCAGTGGGTCTTCTAATATAAAAAGATCTATATGCTGAAGTATGTTTTTGGTGTCTTTGAACAGCGACAGCTCCTTCTTCTGATCCTAGTTTTTAACCATGAGGTCAATGTAATATTTATATTAGTCTACTAAAGTTATTTACTAGAAGGAGATGCAGAGGTGCTGCTCTCTTTGTATCTCCATTCACTATTTTTTAATATTTAAAAATTGGCCAGTGATTCTTTCTGCTGAAACATTGGATATATGGGTAAAGAATCTTATTTAACCTACATCTTCTATCCTGCACCATTGCTTGTCCTAACTGAGGTTCTAAAAAACATTCAGTGGTATATGGAGAATCATTGATTTCTCTTTCCCTCCCTTTTTTGACAAATTTGAGAGGAAACGTAGGTTGCATTTTCTGATGGTAATTTTTAAAGCACATATAAAACTTTTGCTTCCTTTGCCTCCCTCCATTTAAAGAATCAGTCTTGAAATTTTAAAGATGGAGTGTCCTTGTTTTGTAGATGCTACTAAAATACAGATGTTAACATGGATTAGTATGGGGGAGGGTCTCGACTATGTGGCATTGTTAATCATAGAATAGCTGTTGATTGTGTTTAGAAGCTGTGTGAGACAGCCATAGAAAGCTTGTGTGTATTGTGTGAACTCATATTAGCCTTCAGCAATTATTTAACAAACTCTGCAGAAGTACTCTATTATATTCACAGGTTTTTTAATGCTTTAGTAGGCAATAGGTGTGAGGTCTTACTTAGAATGTCTTCAAACTGAATGCATTACAGTATCAATTTTCTGCTGACATTGTAATAAATGGCATCTATAGAAAAAAAAGTAGAAGTACTAAGTTTTACTGAGAAGCTGATTCCTGATTAAGCTCTTACAATTGACAGTAAAAATCAAGGGTGTCAAAGTCAATTTCATTGAGGGCTGCATCAGTGTTGTGTTTGACCTCGGAGAGTGTGTGTGTGTCTGTGTGTGTGTGTGTCCATTTTTAGCTGTGATGGCCTCCGTCTGATTCTGCCAGTGAAAACTGAGCTCAGGAAGGCTGCGCATGGTTCCCTGAGCTCTGTTTTCCAACATGATAGCCTTCTGCAGCTCTCTGCCACAAAAAAATGGAGCTTGGGGGTGCCGTGTGCAGCTCTCCTGAGCTCCATTTTCTCTGGCAGAGGCACCGCAGGCTGGTCCTTTGTTGTTTCCAGGGCGGCCCCGTGGGCCAAATCTAAGCACTCCATGGGCTGGATCTGCCCTGCAGGCCTTGAGTTTGACACACCTGTTCTGAACTAAACAGATGGTATTTTAAAAACTAACATCAGTATTCTTTGAACATCATTGATTGCTAGTCAGCTTCTGAGTACAATTCAAGATAGTAATTGTGATACTTAAAGCCCTTCATGGTTTAGGATTGGATTACTTGAGGAATTGCCTCTCCCCAGTTGTTTCTACCTGTTTAATTCAGGCAGTCAGGAGATGCATTATTGGGTTCCATTGGCCAAAGAATGGCAAAATCTAGAAAACATACCTTTTCTGCTGTAATATCCACTTTATGCAACTTTTTCCCTCCAGAGATCAGGATAGCCTCAACTTTACTATATCTTTAAGGCTTTAAAGACCTGATTCTGAATAGACGCAGGAACCTGCTTCTTGGCTATACCAGTAGGTTATTGTTTCTAGGTGTGGGTATTTTTAATTTTTATGTTTGTCATTGTGTTTATTTTAGTTCTGTTCACTGCCCAAAGTCCACTTACTGAGATCAGCAGCCATATAAATTGGATGGATGGATGGATGGATGGCTCAATTAATAATAAACAAACACATTCTCCTTTGAGTCAAGTTTGACAGTTGATGAATTCATGAGCCATTCATGTATTTTCTTGTGAAGAGTTCGCCAATGTCCTCTTGCAATATATCTTTGAATTTCCAGACTAGCTGGTCCTGGTATTTGGTGGCCATCTCCTGTCCAAGTACAAACCTGGTCAGATCCTGTTTTGCTTCTGAGCTCACTCAAGATCAGGTAAATATTGCCACTTGCTGAAGTCCTTCAAGTTGAATTTAGGATACTTAATTCCTTATATTCTGCCAAGGGATTTTTATCTTTGTAAACTGAAACTATATGAGATAGCTTAAATGTCCTAAACCAGGGGTGTCAAACTCAAGACCCAGGGGCTGAATCTGGCCTGCAGGGTACTTAGATTTGGCCCACAGGGCCACCCTGGAAACAGCGAAGGACCGGCCTGCAGTGCCTTTGCCAGAGAAAACAGAGCTCAGGAGAGCTGCGCATGGCACCCCAAGCTCGGGTTTTTTTTGCCTCTGCCAGCAAAAATGGAGCTTGGTAGGGCTGTGTGTGGCCCTCCTGAACTCCATTTTTGCTGGCAGAGGATTACAGGAGGCCATTGCAGCTGAAAACAGAACTCAGGAGTGCGTTTTCACTGGCAGAGCACTCAGGCCACCACAGGCGCCCCCGACACAAAAGATGTCAAGCTGGCCGTGCCCACACTGGCCATGCCCTATACTACTGCCCCCAAGGTTAAACACAATCCTGATGTAGCCTCAATGAAATCTAATTTGACACCCCTGTCTTAAACAGTGATATTCTGTCCAATATAGATTGAGCTAGTGTGCAATGCAATGCAACGCAAACCAATGCAATGGTTTAAGTGTTGGACTAGGATTGGGGAAATCCAAGTTCAAACTCACCATCAGCCAAACTCACCATCAGTCAGAGCCTTTTGAGGAGAAATGGGAGACTAAAAGAGCATGTATTAGAGATAGTTTCTGCTTTGAGCTCCTGGAAGAAAGGTAGGCAATGACCATCATTTTATTGTATAGACTTGAAAATATAATTTGAAAATGTTTAGAGTATTATTTTGTGATAAATTAAAAAGTTGATGTAATCCACAAAACGTTTTGATGATTTATTGTGTTTGCCACATATTACTGTTTCAGGTTAGTTTTCAGAGACTTATTACTGTTTTAAAAATATTTTGAAATTGGAAGGTTGAATTGCATATTATTCTTTAAAAAAAGTTTTATTGTTTTTTAAGACAAACATAGACAAACAAAACATAAAAACATCAAGCCATCTTACACACACACACACACATATACACACACATACATACATACATACATATACATACATACATACATACAGTGTGTCGGTTGGTTTACAAATTGTTTTGTGCTTCCACTTCATAGTCTTCAATTACAATTCCATTGTATATATTCTCATATTGTTAATCAAATATTCCTAAATACATTCATATCATTATTAATCAATCATTTGACAATACTATTATTCATTCATGTTTTACAAGATAATCCATATTTTATTTAATTTGCTTTGTGACGGTTCATATTATCATCTCAGATCTATCCTACAATCATTTTGTAGATATAATAAAAAATACATTTTTATATATACATTATGTTTTAAAAATCTACATATTTCATTACCATGTTTTTTTGTCTAACCATTGATAGATTAGATCCCAAATTTTATAAAATTGTTTATCATCTTGTTCTCTGATTTCAAATGTCAATCTACTCATTTCAGCACATTCCATTATTTTCTTAATAATTTCCTCCTGTGATGGTACTTTCTCATTTTTCCAGTTTTTGGCAAACACAATCCTAGTCGCTGTTAATACATTTACAATCAGGTATTTCAATTCTTTACTATATATTTCAGGTAAAATTCCCAATAAAAATATCTCTGGTTTCAAGTCCATATGCTTTTTTGTCATTTTTTCCAACCATGTGTGGATTTTAGTTCAATATTTTTTGGCATCTGCACAAGTCCACCCCATATGGTAATATGAGTCAGATACCTGATGACATTTCCAACATTTTTCAGATTTGTTCTTGAACATTCTTGCTATTCTTGTTGGGGGAAAATGCCACCTGTAAAACATCTTAGACAAATTCTCTTTACATGCTGTTGACAATGTCATTTTATAATTTTGAGACCACAATTTTTGCCATTTCTATAGATCAATCCCATATCCATATACCTTGTTCTTCTAATTTTTGCATAGATTTAAGTTCACCCTTTTCATTCAATATTTCACCATATCTAACTGTTTGTTCCTTTTTGTATATTATAGGATAGGAAAAAGCTTCAATAGTTGATAGCGAGACTGGAATTTTAAAATAACATTGCCTTTTAGTCTTCTCCTAGTTTAACCACAGAGACTCCCGCATATAATGTCTTCTAAAATACCCCTGTGTTTTAGTTCCTATATACCATAAAAAAGCATGCCACCCCAACAATAGATCATGTCCTTCTAGTGTCAACGATCTAGCATTTCTTAATGTTATCCATTCCTTAACCCACATCAAATTTGTAGCTTGGTAGTACAACTCCCAATTAGGCAAACCAAATCCTCCTCTTATTCTAGCATCTTGCAAAATTTTTAATTTTATTCTCGCTTTCTTACCTTGCCTTGATAACATATTCTTTGTCAAAATCTTTGTTTTGTCTTTATTTATTTTTAAACCAGCCACCTTCCCATATACCTCTATCTTTTCTATCAATTTTAATGCTGTTTCTAGTGGGTCTTCTAAGATGAAAACCATATCATCTGCAAATGCTTGCAATTTAAATTCTTCTTTTTTAATTTTCATCTGTTTAGCACTTCCAAGGTTAACACAAACATAGGTGACAGTGGGCACACTTGTCTTGTTCCTTTTCTTATATCAATAGAGTCCGTTAATTCTACCTTTGCTGTTTGCTTATGATATATAGCTTCTATTGCTTGGATGAATTTTTTACCAAATCCCATCTGTTCCAGCTGTAATAACATGAATCGCCAATTCACATTGTCAAATGTCTTCAAATGTGCATCTAGGAATACCAAAGCCATTTGTTTTTCAGGGTGTGCCTCATAGTATTCCAAAGTGTCCAAAATTACTCTCATAATGTCTTTAATTTGTCGCTTTGGCAGAAATCCATTTTGGTCAGAGTGAATAAAATTATTTAGGTATTTTTTAAGTCTTTCTGCCAATATTGAAGCAAAAATTTTATAATCTGCATTTAGTAGGGAAATAGGTCTGTAATTCTGGATTTGTAATGGGTCGTCCTCCTCTTTTGTGATAAGTGTAATATAAGCTTCTGACCATGATTTAGGTATCTTCTTATTTAACATAACTTCATTTATAACTTCTAGCAATGGAAGATTCAGTGATTCTTGTAGTGTTTTACAAAATTCTGCTGAAAGTCCATCTGGGCCTGGTGCCTTTCCATTGTTTTGCTTCTTAAGTGCTTCAGTTAACACCATCATCGTTATATTGCTTTCTAACATTATTTCAATCTCTTTAGGTATTTGGGGTAGGTTAGCATTCTGTAAATACTGTTTAACTCTTTCATCATCAATATTCTCTTGTGTTTCTCTTGTAGTTTCCTGTAATAGTCTCGTATTCCTTCTTCTTTTTATTTCCATAGCAAACCTTGGCCTTGATCATCTATTAATTGAAATATTTTCCTTGATTCTTTCTCCTTTCTCAGTTCAGCATATTACTGTTTCAGGTTAGTTTTCAGAGACTTATCCCTGTTTTAAAAATATTTTGAAATTGGAAGGTTGAATTGCATAGACAGTTGCAGATCCTTTCTTTGCTAGGAATCATTAGAACAGAAATTATAGGATCATATATTAAATATGGCTTTTTAATGTACTTTGATGAACAAGCTATGTTGATCATTGATAAAAAGGAAAAAACTCAGGTGTGCTTATTTGCTTAAATTTCATAAGAGTTCTTAAAGTCATTTAAGGTTGTTTGAATTGAATTGGCATCTTTCAGTCTCAAGAAACTATGGTATCGTGCTCTGAAAAAAGGTCCTAAAACAGCATCTAGTGTGGTTAAATTTGAGAGTGGCAATGTCTTCCACACTGAGGACAGATACAGTCTGTCTCCTATCTAGTCCCTGGATTTCGCTGGTTCCAGGACTGCCTCTTTGCCTCAGCTTGCCGAATGAGTGTCTCTCCCAATTGAAGAAGGCCATGCTGCGTCTTTAGCCTCCAAGCTGAACGATCAGAGGTCAAGGTTTCCCAGCTGTTGATGTCTATTCCCAAGGCCTTTAGATTCCTCTTGCAGATATCCTTATATCTCAGCTGTGGTTTTCCTGCACTAATTCTCCATATAGGAGATCTTTTGGAATCCGACCATCTGCCATCCTCCTGACATGCCCAAGCCAGCATAGACGTCACTGTTTCAATAGTATATACGTGCTAGAAATTCAGGCATGTTCCAAGACTGCGCTATTTGGAACTTTGTCATGCCAGGTGATGCCAATAATACATCAGAGACAGGCATATGAAAGGTGTTCAGCTTTCTCTCCTGCCATGCATAAAGGGTCCAAGACTTACTGCAGTACAAGAGTGTGCTCAGGACATAGGCTCCATAGACCTGAATCTTTATATGTTCCATCAGCTTCTTATTAAGCCATACTCTCAAGGTTGTTTACCTTTTGTTTATTTGCTTAATTATGAAGTCCTGTCAATTTTATTACACATCAAAGCTTAGAAGCAGATTTTGTGTATATGTGTATACAGAACATTGGAAAATGCATAGTTGAACTATCATTTATCTTCCTTTAATGAGTCATGTTAATTCCTTTATCAATATTTGATAAAGGAATTAAGAAGAAAGAATTGTACTTTTCTGTAACCTTAGTTTCAGTAAGAGATTAACAGCTGATATATTCATGTGAGCAGTTTTAAATACTCTGCCACTTTTTCTGCTAGCTTTAATTCTAATGCATTATTATAGTTGATCACATATTCAGCCAGATGTTACTATCTTTGATTTGATTTATCATATTCATTCTAGAATCTTTTAAAACATTTTAGTTTCTTTACTTTAAAACATTAAAAAAACCTTTTACCTTCTTTATTTTCTATTTCTTTGTCTGTTTATGGATCCCCCAGTTCTTTCGTAGGTAAGTGTTATTTCTTGCAGATATTACAGTACACTATTGTTTGTCATGCTATTGTTTGTAATCTTGCAGCAGCTACCTAGGAGGTCCAGTGATACAGTGTTTCTTCAGCTTCTTTGCAAAGGGTTCATTTGCTGTCATTTCAATCCTGGTTTTGTATGCATTTGTTTTTAAGACTTGGTCTTGTACAGCTAGAATTAGCCCCTTCATCTCTTTCTTCAATTTTCCTGTTCTTAACCATTGCCACAACTAGGTATTATATGCTTTGCCTGCTATATTTTTTATGTACTGGCTGTGTAATATTTTGTCCCATGTCTGTTTTATGTTCTTCATTTGGTTAGGATGAATAGTAGTAGTAGTAGTAGTAGCAGTAGTAATAGTAGTAGTAGTAGTAGAAGAAGAAGAAGAATAACCACCACCACCACCATCACTGCCACTACCACCACCACTGCCACCACCATCATCATCATCCCCCAATGAGGCACTACCTTGATGTGATTATGGGGCTTGTGTGCTCTGAGGAAAATGAGAACTATGCCAGAAGTTCAACCATACTGGACAGGTCTCATCAGAGGAGTCAGACAAAGAGTGCATTTCCCATTAAAAAAATGGTGAGACATAAATTTTAGAAAGCCATACTGGTTCGGATGTCACCCAGGTTAACAAGGTCCGCACTAAATGTTGGAGTTCCTGGATATCTGATGAAAATTGGTCCTGTAGGACTCAGGACTGTTGGCTGAGCAACCAGGGCCAGCAGCTGCAGAACTATTGGAAGAAAAGGTGTTTACCCTTACAAATATACAGTGATTGAAAACAAATAAATAATGATCTGTTATTACAGAGCAAGCCCAACAAGAAGAGGATATTTGAAAAGAATGCACCAGTTCTGGAAAGAACAATATCCAGAATCAGAAATAATAGAACGGAGGCTAGCAAATCAACATTGATTTATGATACGAAATATTCACAGGAGCAGAATTGAAAGAATTGCAAAGGTTCATCCAGGGCAAAGAAATCAAAGTCATGCCAGAAGAATGTAGAAGCGAACCAGGGAAAGTTGGTAGTAGAAGAATCCAATAGAGATATAAAGTTGCTTTCATTTACAAAGCAGGCACCTACTCCTGTGCCATAGGAAGAACAAAACCCTGTAACGAAAGAAATAAAAGAACTGAAACAAGAATAGCTGAGTATCTAGAACACCACAGAAACATCAGAATAAGGCTGCCTTCATTGAAGCTTGTTGCAAAGAAACAGCTAGCACAAGCATTAAAAGATGCAAATACTGCAATATCAAGCATAACCACCAACTCACTGCACAAAACAAACCAACTAATGTACAGCACAGCTGAATATCTGGGATGCAAAATCAATAGAGAAGAAAAAAAACTAAACAGTACACCACAAAAATAGAACCTTAACTTGGAAAATAAGATTAGCAAGCGGAGATCAGATGCAAGCAAGCTAGAACATATGAAAGAAAAGAAGCTGAAGAACAAGAAGACCAAAGAATATTTAATAAAGAAATATTACTTAGAAACAAGGAAGATCACGGAAGCACTAGAAATAATAAAGCAGCAAATAACAGTAATAGCCACGAAGATGATCAGATATGAAGCTTGAATTGCAAATTATAGGCAGAACCTCCAATTTCAATACAATCAGAAATGTTTCTATCAGTCCATCAATGGAGAAATTGCAGTGAATCAGTCATTACCTGATAAGGAAGAAACAGGCAGTTCTGGGCGCAGATATGGGATAACCCAAAGAAATACAACAAGGATGCAGCTTGGTTAAAAGAGGTGGATAAGAGTAAAAAAGAAGTTGAAATGTAAGAACTAGTAATAACAACAGAAATGGTGCAGAAAAGAGCAAAGAAGATCAAGAATTGGTCAGCACCATGTAAAGATGAACTGCATGGTTTTTGGTTGAAACATCTAGCTGGTTTATTCCCACTCACTGCCAAGCAATTTAACAACATAATAACAAGGAGGTGAAATTGAAGAGTGGCTAAAATCTGGCAAAACCTACCTGATAATGAAAGATCCAGGAAAAGGGACAGCACCAGGCAATTGCCTGCTTACCAACAACTTTCAAATTGTTAACTGGTGAGCTGATGTAGTCTAACAGCATCTAGCTGAAAACAATCTTTTCTCACCTGAGCAGAAAAGAAACTGCCTCAACAGCAGAGGAACAAAAGATCAACTCCTAATTGACAAAATGATTTTGGAAAACTGCAAGAGAAAGAAGACCAACCTGAATGTAGCATGGATTGACTACAAAAAGGCATTTGACTCTGCCACATAACTGGATAATCAAGTGCCTAGAAATAACAAGAGTCAGTAGAAACATCAGAACTTTGTACAAAGATCAATGGCACAATGGAAGACACAGTTGCAGGTCAGTGATGAGAGACTTGGAGAAGTTAATATCAAGAGAGGAATATTTCAAGGAGATTCACTATCACCGCTTCTATTTGTCATTGCATTGTTTCCTCTGTCAACAACACTGAATAACTCAGGCCATGGCTATCAAACATGAAAAACATCTGCCAGACTATCCCACCTCCTTTACATTGATGATCTGAAGCTGTATGAAAAAACATCATCTGAAATAGAATCGCTGCTCAACACTGTTCGTATATATAGCCAAGATATTGCAATGGAGTTTTGATTGGACAAATGTGCCACACTCACTATCAAACAAAGAAAAATAGTGCAAACTGAAAGAATCAAGATGCCCCATGAAAATAACATTAAGAGTCTGGATGAAGATGATTACTACAAATACCTGGGTATCCTTCAAGCTGACAACATCAAGAACACTGAAGTCAAGAAAAAAAATAGAGGTGAACACATCAAAAGAGTGACAAAGATCTTAAAGTCCAAACTCAATGGAGGAAATAACATCAAGGCAATCCACACCAGGGCAATAACAGTCATTAGAAACACAGCTGGAATAGTGAACTTGACTCAAACAAAATTAAAAGCAATGGATAGGAAGACCAGAAAAATAATGAAAATGAATAATGTCCTTCACCCTTGCAGTGACATTGACAGACTCTATCTACCAAGGCAAACAGGTGGGTGTGGAACGTTGCAAGTACATCAGATAGTTGAAGAAGAAAAAAGGGCTTTGGAAGAATATTTGAAGGACAATGAAGTTAATATGCCAGGAAGGCTTGCTGACTACCTGAGAGACCAAACTGGCCTACAAAAAAGATCAAATGAAGAACAGAACAGAGGCATGGGAAGACAAAGCACTACATGGCCAGTACATTAAAAAAATAGCAGGGAAAGCAGATAACAAGACCTGCAATGGCTAAGAGCAGGAAAGTTAAAGAAAGAGACTGAGGGATTAATTCTGGCTGCGCAAAATCAAGCTTTAAGGACAAATGTATACAAAGCAAGACTTGATAAGACAGGAATAGACAGTAAGTGGACCACCTGGTAAGCTGTTGAAAGAAGATTGCACAAACTGACTACAAGCAGCGGCATGACAAAGTAGCAACAATGGTGCATTGGAAAATCTGCAAGAAATATCATTTGCCTGTAAGCAAGTACTGGTGGGACCATAAAATAGAAAAAATCATAGAAAATTGAAAAATTAAATTGCTCTGGGACTTCAGAATCCAGATAGGCAGGCATCTGCCACATAACACCCCAGACTTAACAGTTGTTGATAGGAAAGACAAAAAAGTCTGGATAGTGAATCTGGCAGTGCCTGGAGACAGCAGAATAGAAGAGAAAATTGGAGAAGATAACAGAATACAAAGACCTACAAATAGAAATAGAACTATGGCAAAGGCAAGCAAGAGTAGTACCAGTAGTAATAGGCACCTTGGTTACAATCCCAAAACAACTGGAGCACCACTTTTGAACACCATAGGCATTGACAAATGTGCCATCAGTCAATTGCAGAACGTAGCTTTACTTGGAACAACTTCCATTCTGTGGTGATATCTGTAACACCATCAAACATCCAGATTTGCTTATCCCAGGTCCTTGGTAAGGACTCAATAGGTAGACAAAAATGCCAAACCCAGTCCGAACATAATAATGGTGCCGGCGGGGGGCTTAACTGCTCCAATGAAGCTGAGAGCTGTGCTAGTGGCAGGTCCAACCATGCCAGAGAGGTCTCAGCTGAGGAGCAGAACTGAGTGCACCCAACAACCCATGCAATGAATCATGGTGAAACACAACCAAACGAAGCCTATACCGGCTCAGTCATTGCCTGGTTAACAAGGACCATGTCGGATGTTAAGAAACCTGGGCTCCTGTCAACAAGTGGGCTACAGGCCATGGATCCCATAGCTGAGCAACCAGGGCATGGGCCTGCAGGACTACTGGAAGCTGAACAATATCAGAAGCAGCAGAAATACACTATGTCAGAGAACCGCACTATAATGAAATGCTACTACAAAGCAGAACCAGAAAAACAAGGCTACCAAAAAAGGATGTACAAATTATGGGAACAAGAATACCCAGACGCAGGGATAACTGAATTACGATTAGCCAATCAGCGATGATTCATCATTTGGAACAAAGTGCTCAGTGAAGTTGAATTTCAAGAAATACGGAAAAATTGTGAAACGGGAAAACAGACTGCTGAACAGCAGACTGCTGAAGTGGCAGCAGAAAATACTCCAATAACATCTGGAGCAACTGAACAGCCTGAATTCAAAGAAAATGCAGAAATTTTGCAAGAACGGGAACAGCAAGGGCCTGAACTCATAATTGAAACACCAGGAGTACTCAATGCCAGGGAGCAAGAACTGAAAGCTAAAATATTGGCACATGCTGCATCAAATGCAGAAAGAAGGTGGCTTCCAACATTAAAGACTGTGCCTAGAAAACATTTGGCACCTGAGATGACCCAGAGTATATCAGAAATATAACAAAACCCAAAACATAACTAAAAGTCCTCTAATGCCTTCAACTTGGCTTTACTGTTTAATTGCTTATAATGGAAGAGTAAACTATTTTCAGAATAACATTTCAAACGAAAGAAACATAGTTCACATTCAAAGAGCTGCTACCGAAGCAAAAATCAAAAACCGCATTGAATAAAGTTCCATGAAAGATCAGGATAGATAATTGCCAACTTCAGGAAGATAACCAAGGACAGTCCGTTGGAAGAACGCCAACCAAGATAAACCTTCTTTAGGAACAAAACACTAATTGTCTCCAGTGTCTGTTAGCATGCAGGTCCAAACTCTTATGCAGATCTCACACCTGCAACCCATGAAGAGGATCATGACCCTCTCCACCCGATTAGACCACATTTTACCCTGATCCTCTCCTCCCTGCGTGCTCTAGGATGGATAAGGGATGGGCCTGGGTCCTCCTCTGACTACTCAGAATCAGTCTCCACCGGGGCATGACACTATCCTCCCCGCAAGGCCCCCTCCCCCAGGACCAGGCAGACAAGAACATTGAGGAAACCGAGCGTCGAAGTCCAAAGAAACTTTCCCCCAAGGTCTTCCTGGCATGGGTAATGGCTGCAAGAGACCAGGGGGTGCACCAGGAGCATACTTGGCTTGTTGACAGATTCCACAGGATGCCACATATCCCGACACATGTTTAAGACTCGGCCACCAAAATGTCCTTGAGATGAGGAGCAGTGTTTTGAACACCCCAAAGGGTCCTGCCACCGGACTATCATGACATTGACTCAAGACCATGAAGAGGACCTCCAGGCACGTAAATGCGATCACCGAACCGCAACAGGTCCCCAATATATGGCCAAGGAGTCTCTTGTCTCCCATTCTCATCTATTTCATGATGCCAAGCTGCCACAAATGGATCCTGTTGCTGCGCCTCCTGAATCCTCATTCAAAGGTCCACAGGTTCCCCTGTGGCCACAAACCGCTCCAAAGAAATCACAGTCCGGAACAAGAATTTGTCCTCCCTTTGGGTATACTTGGGCTTCCGGGACAATGCATCAGCACGTTGATTCCCCCCCACTTGGAACATAGGTCACCAACTCTGCAGGTAGATCCAAGTCCACAGGCATAATCATATCCCCTACACAGGAATGCAAGCAATGGTTGGCACAGTTCCAGACGACCAGACAATCTGGATCATGGGCCTGTAACCACTCCAAACCCACTCCAAACTTCCTATCAAGAAATTGCACAGTTCCAGATGACCAGACAATCTGTGGATCATGGGCCTGTAACCACTCCAAACCCAGGACCACCTGAAAATGAGGTACTGCGGCAATGTAGAACACGGCTTCCTCTACATGCTGCCCAATACACATGTGAAGGGGTTTGGTTGCAGCAACCACAAGTCCCGAACGAAGGGGCCGACCATCAATCGTTTCCACCATTACTGGCGGGGACACCCATTGCTGGGGAATGAACCACTGCTCAACAAAATGAGCGTCCATGAAATTAGCGTTGTCCCTGAGTCGACCAAGGCTTGGATTTCCACTGTTCCATGACCAGGCACAAATACACTTGCTGTCACCACAAGATGCTTCACCAATGACGACTGGGGCGGAGATGTCAAAGATGGTGAGGATGGTAAGATGGTGAAGATGGCAGGCCTAGGGACAGACCCCCGTAGGCCAATACTCGTTTCCCGCCACCACTGACATCGCTGCTGTGGATGTCTTAACAGGACACTTGGCCGCAAAATGGCCTTGATTGCCACATGACAATGCCTATCCTTTTCTACTTGGGTCAGGCAAGGGTGGGCAGCCCCCAACTGCATGGGCTCTTCCAATGGCATTTCCACCAGGGCACCATCTTGCTGGGAACAGATGCAGTCTCTGTCCGTTATCGCACCCGTCGCTGCTGAAGCCTAGCATCGATACGAAGACACAGATGCATGAGCTCCTGCAGGGTGAGAGAGCATTCAGTGTGCGCCAACTCACCAGGAGCTCCGATGACAAACCCTCCTGGAACTGGTCTAACAGTGCTGCCTCATTCCATTGTACATCCTGGGCAACCACCCAAAAGCTAACAATATAATCCATGAGTGAGCCACGCCCCTGCTTCAATTCTCTCAAATGTCTGTTTGCTGTTTGGCTCCAAACAGAGTCCTCAAACATGGCCTGGAACTGATGGCAAAACTCAGAATAATTATCCAATACCTGGCTGGGCTGGGCCAACAGAGGTGTCGCCCAATGTGCTGCAGAGCCTGACAACAAACTAATCAAAAACCCCACCTTATCCCGGTCAGTGGAGAAGTCCTCTGGCCGAAAGCTCACATAAAGCTGGCACTGCCCAAAATATGCTGGAAATTGGGCCAGCGATTCATCAAATTTATCTGGCTCTGCTACCGGGCATTTATGGCATGGCCAGACAGCTTGCATCTGCGCAAATTGTGCAGTCAAAAGAGCCACTTGCTAGCTTAACTGGGCATTGTCTGCTCTGAACTGATCCATGGTTACCCCACGAAAAGCGGAAACAAGTTGAAGAGGTGGCTGGAAACAAACTGCGATGACCCAGAGTATATCAGAAATATAACAAAACCCAAAAAGTAACTAAAAGTCCTCTAATGCCTTCAACTTGGCTTCACTGTTTAATTGCTCACAGTGGAGGAGTAAACTATTTTCAAAATAACATTTCAAAGGAAAGAAACACAGTTCACATTCAAAGAGCCAATAATGAAGCAAAAATAAAAAACAAACCGCATTGAATAAAGTTCTATGACAGATCAGGATAGATAATTGCCAACTTCAGGAAGATAACCAAGGACAGTCCGCTGGAAGAACGCCAACCAAGATAAACCTTCTTTAGGAATAAAACACTAACTGTCTCCAGTGTCTTTTAGCATGCAGGTCCAAACTCTTATGCAGATCTCACACTTGCAACCCATGAAGAGGATCATGGCCCTCTCCTCCCGATTAGACCACATTTTACCCTGATCCTCTCCTCCTGAGTAGACCACATTTTACCCTGATCTTCTCCCTCCATGCCCTAGGATGGATAAGGAATGGTCCTCGGTCCTCCTCTGACTACTCAGAATCAGTCTCCACCAGGGGCATGACAGCACCATTCATGATAGTTCCAATTGTTCTAATCAGACCAAAGATGGTTCTATCAGAGTCTGAATCAGACGGGGGATACAAAAATTGAAAAACCTGATAAAACGGCAACTACTCAGTTTTGGAAAGACCTGTGGGAGACTGAGAAATGTTACAACAAAAATGCTGGGTCTATCAGAGACTTTGAGATGAAATTCTCCAAGAGCAAAATGGACCAACTGGAAATAACTACTGAAATGATAACCAACAGAGTGAAAAAAGTCAAGAACTGGACATTGCTTGGCAATGATCAACTGCATGGCTTTTGGCTCAAATACCTGACCAGCCTGTATGAAAAAATGACTGAAAAATTCAATGAGACAGGAAACATCAGTGAATGGTTAACAGCTGGGAAAACCTACTTGATACAGAAGGGGCAACACCTGCAAATTACAGGCCAATAACATGTCTGCCAACCATGTTCAAGCTCCTGACCGGCATCATAGCTGACAGGATCCAGAACTACCTAGAAGCAAATAATATCTTGCCAGTAGAGCAGAAAGGAAACAAATGAGGAAGCAGAGGCGCAAAAGATCAGCTCCTAATCAACAAAATGATCCTAGAGAACTGCAAAAGCCAAAAAACAAATCTGCATACAACTTGAATTGACTACAAGAAAGCATTTGATTCACTACCGCACAACTGGATCATCAAGTGCCTGGATGTCATTGAAATATGCAAGTGTATTGGTACTTTCACTGCAAATGCGATGAAGCACTGGAAACAGAACTGTTTATTGAAAGTGAAAGCTATGGATAGGTCAGAATCAAAAGAGGGCTTTTCCAGGATGATTCTTTGTCACTTCTGCTGTTTCTCATCGCCATGACCCCCCTGTCAACAATTTTACAGAAAACTAACCTGTGTTATCAAACTGCTAAAAATTCACAGAAAATCTTTCACGTGCTGTACATGGATAATCTGAAGTTATATGGAAAATCAGAAATCAAAATCTAGTCACTGACCAATGTTGTTCAAATTTTCAGCACTGACATCAGCATGGAGTTTGTCCTGGACAAATATGCCACAGTGGCATTGAAAAAAGAGAAGATTATAGAAAGTGATGGAATCGAAAAGCCCAATGGACAAACCATCAAGTGCCACCAACCCAAAGCCTTACAAATACCTGGGCATACTGCAGCTGAACAATATCAAGCATGGGCAAGTGAAAAAAAGTCAGCAAAGCATACACACAAAGGGTCAGAAAACTTCTAAAAACCAAACTGAATGGCGGTAACACATCAAGGTTATAAATACCTGGGTCAATACCCGTCATCAGATATACTGCTGGGATCATAAACTGGACACAGGCAGAGCTGGACAGCCCGGATAGGAAAACAAGAAAACTGATGACCATTACACTATGCCTTGCATCCGCAGTGACGTTGACAGGCTATATTTGGCCAGAAAAACATACAGCAGAGGACTTTTGCAAGTGAAGCAGACAGTCGAAGAAGGGAAGCATGATCTGGCAGATTATGTGAAAGACAGTTTTGGACCAGCTTTGATGGAGGTCAGCAATAGGAAGATGCTCAAAGTGCAGCAAACCAAGAATCAATATAGGAAAACAGTGATGCAAACTTGGGCTGACAGCTGGTGTAACAAAGCACTGCATCGACAGTTCCTTGAAAAGATCCAAGGAAAAGTAGATAAGGAAAAGATCTGGTTATGGCTGACCAACAGAACGCTGAAGTAAGAAACGGAAGGCCTGATTCTTGCAGCCCAAGAACAAGCCATCAGAACGAATGCAATCAAAGCCAGAATAGAAAAACCTGCTGATGACCCCAAACGCAGACTCTGCAAAGAAGCGGACAAAACCATCGATCACATACTGAGCTGTCGCAAGACAATCACTCAAACTGACTACAAACCATGTCACAACACAGTCGCTCAGATGGTTCACTGGAACTTGTGTCACAACTACCATCTTCCTGTAGCAAAGAACTTGGGGATCATAAGCCTGAAAAAGTGGTTGAAAATGAGCATGCAAAACTACTGTGGGACTTCCGAATACAGACTGATAAAGTTTTGGAATACTATACCCCTGATATTATGATTGTGGAGAAGAAAAAAGTGTGGATTGTCGACATTGCCATACCTGGTGACAGTAGAATCGACGAGAAACAACTTGAAAAAGTCACCAGATATCAGGATTTAAGAATCGAACTACAGAGACTCTGGCATAAACCAGTGCAGGTGGTTCCAGTGGTACTCGGCATACTGGGTGCTGTGCCTAAAGACCTAGGCAAGCACTTAAAAACAATTGGCACAAGACAAGATCACCATTGGTCAGCTTCAGAGGGCCACCTTACTGGAATCTGCTCTCATAATCCGCCGATACATCATGCAGTCCTAAACACTTGGGAAGTGTTCGACTAGTGATTTGTGATACCAAACCCAGCAAGGTTATCTCGTTCACTGTGTATACTGTCATTCTTGTGTATAATAAAATAACAACAACAACAACAACAGGTTTCTGATTTGACTGAAATTGCAGATTTTGTCTAGACGTCTAGATTGTGTAATTTTACCTTTGTTAGCTGCCCATTTTCTTGGCTATGGCTTTTATTTGCTGCTTTATTATTTCCAATATTTCCTTCATCTTTCTTATTTCTACCTGGTTATTTTTTTTTAATTTTAATTTTTTCTTATTTCAATTAACATATTGTGCGAACAGTGTGATACTGGCATGTCTTATATTTTAAAACAAATATGACAATACACTTTACATTAAGTACAGTTGACAGTCTTTTGAAACTGAATATTAATACATTTTGTTAAATTATTCTTAATTATCGATATTTAAGTATATTATTTTTAGGTCAATCTCTATATATTTAGCATCATTCCTTTTACTACATATAGCATAGTAATAATCATATTTGCAGTGTTTAACGAACTATATAGTTCTGATAACAGTTCCAAATTTATATTGTTGTAATTTTCCATTATTTAGCCCCTTTAGTTTTTATAAATAAACTTATTGAATACAAAAATTAAAATATGCAAATATACAAACTCAAAAGACAAAGATACATACAAACAAACGTCACAATAATCTCTGTGATAAATTAAACTTTCCTTTTTTAAATTAAACTAATTAAACTTTCCTTTTTATATTTGACAGTGAGTTAAATATTTCCTAAATTATATTATGTGGCAGTTATTTCTTGTTTCCTATAGGTTCTCTGTTATTTATATTCTATCAAACATAATGTTCTGTTATTAATGTTTGTTGTTGGATTATACTTATTTATTTTTACCGATGAATTCCTTCTATTGATTGTTTAAAGAATGAGGGAGTCTAAGACTAACATTAACAATTCCTGTTTGTTATTGTATATGTCATAATCTGTTTCATAAATTTGTTTCCCCCCCTTGATTTCCCTTTTAGGTTTTTTTATGTTCTAGCCAATCATACCACTTATTCCAGATCGAGTAAAACTCTGCCTCCTCTTTTCCTTTTAATTTTAATGTACGTTTTTCCATTTCTGCACATTCATAGATTTTTTAAATAATAAATGGTATTGATGGTATATTAGGTGATTTCCAGAATTGAGCCAGTGAAATATGTGCCGCTGTTAGAATATGGATGATCAAATATTTTACTTTGGAGGGATAATCTTCCTTAAGGATACCCAGAACATACAATTTAGGTTCCCACTCTAATCCACCCTGGACGATTTCTTCTAACCAAGTTTTGATTCTAATCCAAAAATTTTTGACCACTGGGCATGTTCACCAGAGATGGAAGTAGGTACCATGATTCCCTTTGCATTTCCAACAAGTTGGATTGCATGTTGGATATATTTTTGCTAATCTGGAGGATGCTAGATGCCATCTATATTTCATTTTATATAGGTTTTCTTTATAAGACGCAGATTTAGTTTTTGTAAGATTTCTCTGCCAGATTTCTTCCCAGTATTCTACATCTATATTATGGCCGAAATTTCTTGCCCACGCTATCATTGGTCCTTTCACAATTTCCTCAGCTAATTCATATTCCAATAGATAGATATATAATTTAGATATCATATTTTTATCTGGGCCCAAAAGTATCTTATCAAATTTAGTGCTCTTTGTTTCTATTCTGAATTCTTTTAAATCTTTTTCATATCTTATTGCTATTTGGAAATAAGATCAGCGATCAATCATTATTTTTTGGTTTTCTAACTCTTGGGTCGATTTGAGCTTTCCTTCTTTGTCTAAAATTTGGTGATATTTAAGCTTATTACTGATGTCCATTGTATCAGGGTGGAACATTGTTGACAGCCATAAGGAACTTTGATATAATGGTTTTTCCTAATATCAGACCAGGTTTTTATCAAAGATTTGCGTAAAGTATGTCTCTGAAAGTATGAGTGACTTTTACTATTTGGGTTCCACAAGAAGGCATGCCACCCTATTTGTAAATCGTATCCTTCTAATATTAAAATTCTTTTATTTTCCAATTTAATCCAATCCTTTATCCACATTAACATTGCTGCTTTATAATAGGTCTCCCAGGCAGGGAGACCAAAGCTGCCTCTGCTTTTATTGTCTTGTAAATACATTTTCTTAATTCTTGACTTCTTGCCTGCCCAAATGAAATTCATAGTAATTTTATGCAATTCTTTGAAAAACAATTTACCCAATAATATAGGGATTGTTTGGAATAAATAAAGCAATTTGGGTAGAACATTCATTTTAATTGTGGCAATTCTGCCTAATAATAAAAAATCTGCATTTTGTTCCATATTTCCAAATCTCTTCCTATTTGTTGTAATAGTAATTATCTTCTTTCAAAGTAATTGTCTTCTTTCAAAGTTATTGTTTTGGGTCTTAACCATATACCTAAATATTTAATCTTATTGACAATTTGTAGTCCCATTATTTCTTCTAGTTCTTTTTGTTTATTATTTGTTATATTTTTAACTAACATTTTGGTTTTTTCTTTATTGATTTTCAACCCTGCTAGTTTACCAAATTTATAAATTTCTTTTAATAAGATTGGTCCTGACTATGGGATCCTCTATAATAATGACCACATCATCAGCAAATGCCTGTAATTTATATTCTTGTCTTTTAATCTTAGTACCTTTAATTTCCTCATTCATTCTAAAACTGTCTGGTAATGTTTCTAATATTGTAATGAAAAGCAGAGGCAACAATGGGCATCCCTGCCTAACACCCCATTTTATTTCAAAAGGATTGGTAAATTCTCCATTTATCATTACCCTTGCTTTGTGGGTTAAATAGATTGAATCTAACATCTTTACGAAGTTATCCTTGAATTTCATCAAGTTTATCTGGCGTTTCATAAATTCCCAGTTTAAGTTGTCAAATGCCTTTTGTGCATCCAGGAAGACAAGAGCAACTTGGCTGGCTTCCTGGATGTGTTTCATAGTATTCTAATATATAAATTATCATTCTTGTATTATTTCTAATCTGTCTCATGGGAAGGAATCCATTCTGATCAGGGTGTATTCTTTCATTCTTTCCACCATCACACTCATAAAAATTTTGTAATCTGTGTTTAAAAGAGATATTGGTCTATAATTTTTTACCTGGGTGGCATCTGCACCCTCTTTAGGGATCAATATAATATGGGTCTGCTTCCATGATTCCGGGACTCTTGCTTCTAATAATACTTTGTTGCAAATCCTCTTTAATTTTTAATTATGCCACTGCTGTCTTTAAAAAATATCCCCTTTCTAATCACATTTAATACACATAAAGTAATATTCATCATATTTATGTTTAACAAGTTATATAGTTCTAATAATAATTGTTATTTTTATTAAGTTATAATTTCCCATTGTTATCTCATGCAATATTTCAATGTCTTATTTTTGTATCAATCAAATTCCACATGGCATTCCTTTTTAATAAAATGTTTATTACATTTATTACATGTTTATTACATTTAACTATTATATGTTTTAACTAATAATACACCCATTTATGTTAAATCATAATCTTTTTTAACCAACATCTCTTACTTGCATTAAAGTTTTAATGTTCTGTTTCTCAGCTTGTCTCCCATATTCCTCTCTTAAATCTTTATCTGCCACTTTTTGGCCAATCCTTTTAAACATTTCTCTTTTCTCTACTATGTTCCCTTCTCTCATTTTCAAGTTGTCTACTCTTACCCCTAACTTTCTCCCAAAAGAGTCTCCCTTCAATTCCAAATCCAGTTTAACTTCCCTTAAAATAATCTCCCCTCGATTTATTTCAACAATCATTATCATTTTGATTTTTATATCCTTTTTGTTATTTCTTTTTATTTGTTGTTTTGTCTTTTCTGCTTTTCTGGCTATTCTTTCAGTTGACTCCTCCTCTTCCTGGATCACCTGCTTTCTTTTTGTCATTTGTGTCTCAATTTCCAGTTCTACTTCCATGCTTTGTATTTTATTCAAAATCTTGTCTTTTAGATGCTAAATTTCTGATGCAATTTATTTCCAAATTCCACTCATCTTTGTTTTTGTTTCTTTTTGTTCAATAGTCCAACAATCTTTTATTCAAGCTAACATTACTTTTCAAACAAGAGATTCACTGTCCATTATCCAGGAGTCCTTGTGCTGTCCAGACAGTTTAGAGTTAATGGGATTTGGGATAGTTAGTTAGGACTTGTGAGCTGTCCCCTTAAGGGAATGCATCATGGTAAATGTAGTTAAGGTATCCTGGGAAATGTAGTTCATGCCATATGGTCACATCTGTAATCCTGATTGGTCACTAAATTGACTCTTGTTGAGTTGGGGGAGGTCTTCCTCACTCTTGCCTGCAGCCATTACCATGCAGTTTCTTCAATCATCATGGGGTTGAGACCTTATTATCTTCCTACACCACAATTCGGATATGCAAAGTATTGGACATTAAGAAGAACCTCATCATAAATGTGAGTTGACAGGATGCCTGATGAACCAATAAAAAAGGCTTTGTGTGGATGCTTTGTGGAGTTGATCTGCTTTGTACAGTATTTGTACAGGACAGAGAGAATAGTAGGAAGATATTAATCTTAATTTCTGGAAGAAGAAGCATCTGGAGTCTCAGTAAAATGACATTGCTTGATTTTTATACCAGGAGGCAGTAAAAAACAAGATTAATTTGGACTCCCAAAAGTAAAATTTGAATTCTGCGATAAAGACTAAGATATTTTGAAGCCATGTGCATGCTATTCCTTCATACTTTGGTTCTCTCTCCCTAAAACCTCCCATTGTGGCTGCAGGAAGGGGCAAATTCGCCCCCCTTTTCTCTTTAGAGAAGGAAGTGCTGTGTCTCAAGATACAACTCCTAACTCAGAAAGAACCAATTTGTAAAACAAAGGGAGGGGCCAAGTATTTCTCATAAATCCCTGTATTCATCCAATTACAAACCCTTCCCAAACACAAAGTGAAAGTTTCAGAAATCTTGCTGGTTTCTAGAAAGGAAAGCTAATTTTGCCCTGCTCATTCCAGCTGAAAGGCTTTGCATTTCTCCAGCTCAGAGGCAATAAGAGAAGATTCTCCAGCTATTTTTACAACTATTCTGGCCATTTTATTGGGGGTCATAATTCATTACTGACAGACCATCTTCAAAGCAAAGAAGCCCATTCCCCCCTTCCCAAGACACAAAGCTAATTCAAGCAGTGTTTTAAAAAGGAACATTTTCTCTTTCTGCTCAAAAAACTTAAAATTTCTTCATTTTCCCCTATCTTTCCTAAACAATTTTAAAAAATATAACTCTGCACCCAAACCTTTGGAGTGTTGTATTCGATTGATGGATTTTTCTTCCAGCGAGGAAACAATAAATTCCCCAGGGGTACACCCCTCCTACAGACTCAAGCAAAGCAGCCCACAGCACCATCTGGTGGTCTAGGAGAAATTTCCCATAGAATTCAAAGACTTGTCTGCCAATTTTTATAAGAACTACAGGGAGTTTCCCAAATTTGACCAATGAAAATTCCTTTTCTAAAATTATTATGGTAACATTAAGCAACTCAATGCAAGGTTCCAGTACTACCTGCAGCCTAACCTGTGATTAGCAACAGTGTCTTCCAGACCACAAACAGGCAAATTTGTGCTCTGCGCCAAACATCTCCCAGACTTCGTAACACACCCTAAGTGGCCAAATTGTGTACTTTGTCAGCATCTCCCACACTTGCAACACACATCTCTAGTGGTCAACCACTGAATTTTGCAGAACTTGCTCAATTCAGCCACATGCCTCAATTCAGCCACACACCTGCATGGTCAAGTACTGAATTTCGCAGCAGTTGTTACGTTCAGTTACCTGCTTGCAGTGTATCCTAGTGGAAAAAGGGAATTGCACGGAAAACCACTAAATTTTCCAAATTCACCTTTTACCAATTTGAAGCATGGCAACTTCTTCAGCCATGACAGATGTCCCTGAAGTACCAGAGGACTCAAACCCTCCACTCATCCTAGATGTAAATGTGGAACCTGGTTCCCAAAACCCTCATCCGGACATCCAAACCTTTGATGACATGGTGATACCTCAGAAAGCCTACAGCCTCAGACGGCATAGGAAGCTTACCTCACCCGCAGTGGCACGCTTCAAAGAGGATTGGGCCAGGCAGTATTGCCATCATGCAGATGCATGGATGGGGCTGGTAAGGATCTGTGACACCCCCAAAAGCAAGTTGCCCCTCGAGAGCCTCTTTCTAATGCAGAAGGAATTAGAGGAGCATCTCGGTGGAAGGACAGTGAAACTAAGCTTAAATTCATACAGTCGAGCATGGAAGACCCAGAGCTCCAAGAACACATTCATTGCTTCGAGGAGGCGAACAACGAATGCGAAGACAGCGTTCGGAAAGGCAGAAACTCCCTCCAGGCCCACGATCTTTGATGCGCTTCAAAAGGAACAAGGAACAAGGGAGAGGGCCACATCTGACATAGATCTTCAATCACAAGCACCCTCCTCCCACCATTCCAAGAAAGCCTCCTCCCTCCATCCCAAACCGGCTAGATTCCAAGCAGGTTCCAGTGTCTCGTGCCAATTCTCTCCTGCTTGGTCTCACCATTCCTCTAGAGCATCCTCCCATCACAGTAGCACATTTAAGGCCTCCGAAGCAGCAAGTTATGCTGACCGAGCTGCAGAAGCTGAGGTAGAAGCTGTTGTAGCAAACGCAAATCTACGCACCACAGAGGAGGTAACACGCCAGAAGGCAGAAATAGCAGCTCAACAAGCAGAAATGGCCAAAGCCCAGGCCAAATTGGAGTTGGCAGAACAGCAAAGAGACTCTGCAACAAAGACAGCATGGGCCGCAGCATGGTGGAAGATGGCCGACAATGCCTCCTTCAACTTCAACCTCGAAGACTTTGGAGAAGAGAGCCTAGATACATGGGTCAAGGCCTACGTGGATGACCAATACTTGCTAAAAATGAGCAGTTAGAACCGCCTCAGTTGTCTAGCAGTCTCCCACAACCAGGGAAGCACAGGGAGGAATCTCAACCACAGACTCTAAACGTCAGTTATGCAACTGACATTGTATGACCTAAAGAGATTCACTTCCCATGAACAGCAAACCTTCCCCAACTGACGTTGTATGTACTAAGGTCCGAGATTCTCTTCCCAGAATCAGCAACCCTACTCCAACATTTCATGGCCTGCCGAGCAATCAAATTAGCCCACCAGTGATCATGATGACTTCTCAACAAGTAGACATGCAACCAACGACCCTGCCACACTCAATCCACAGGCAGTACCATTCCAGCCACAACCTCCACACTACCTGAGCTCACTGGCACAACAGGATTACCACGGCCAGCCTACACAGCAGCGTGAAGCTCCACCATCGTCTCTGGAATGGCAGGACGACATCCTCCATAAGCACTGGGAGGAACACTACGACCCATCATTGACATGCATCCCAAACCCACCCTCTACATCAATGCCTCTTACCCAACCCACCTTTACAGATGATGCAGACTACTGGAGAGAGTTGGCCATCAGGAGAGGAAAACTAGATTTGGCCACCAACGGAGTATACAAATTCTCTGACGAGCCAGGTGGTGAATATCTCCTCTGGAAGAAAATTTTCCTGCGCATCATTCAGGATGCACACTTGAAACCCGATGAAGTACTTGTACACTGTGGCTAGGGCCACAGTCTGCCAAAGCAACGAAGGCACTTTATGCCTCCCACGTAGACAGCCCAGACGTTGCCCTACGGTTGGCATGGAAACCAACTTGAGAACTGTATGGCTCTCCCACAGCAGTAGAATCAACACTCTTGGACAGCCTCAACAGATTTCCTAAAATTCCCATCGACAAGCCTCTTTACTTAGTTAGTGGAATTTACAATTCCAGGCGGGGAGTGTGCTGTCCAGACAGTTTAGTGTTAATGGGATTTGGGATAGTTAGTTAGGACTTGCGAGCTGTCCCCTTAAGGGAATGCATCATGGTAAATGTAGTTAAGGTATCCTGGGAAATGTAGTTCATGTCATGTGGTCACATCTGTAATCCTGATTGGTCACTAAATTGACTCTTGTTGAGTTGGGGGAGGTCTTCCTCACTCTTGCCTGAAGCCATTACCATGCGGTTTCTTCAATCATCATGGGGTTGAGACCTTATTATCTTCCTACACCACAATTCGGATATACAAAGTATTGGACATTAAGAAGAACCTCGTCATAAATGTGAGTTGACAGGATACCTGATGAACCAATAAAAAAGACTTTGTGTGGATGCTTTGTGGAGTTGATCTATCTGCTTTGTACAGTATTTGTACAGGACAGGCAGAATAGTCCTTATATCCCAAAATTAATCAATCTGTTCTTTTAATTGATCCCCAGAAAGGAGATTTTGGACTTTGTCCAATGGGATACAAGACAGAACTTTTATCTGTAAGAAACCTGCAACTTCATAGAGTGTGCTCTTGGACTTGGATTTTCCTGTTCTTTCTCCTGTTCTTTCTCAGAAGGGTCCAATTTCAATAAAATATGGTTGCTGGTGGAGAGAGTTTATTGCAGATGCAATAAACATGAAGAAGTACTAACACATCACCATCATTACCACCACTATGTAGGCTTGAATTTTGCTTTTACAGCCCTCAGTGATGCCCACTTTTAGCTGTATATCACTGGCTGCTCATTAAATTAAAGAGCTGGCTGATATTCGATGACAATTGTCAGTGTTTCCATTTTCAATATTTTGACTCTATAGCTGGTTGCTGAACAGTGAACTGATATTTTCAGTTTGTTGTTTAATTGCTATATAATCAAATTCTGATCTAATTTGAGGCCTTTCTGATACAGAAGTTCAGTTCTTCATTTGCTAAATTGTACTTCAGCAACAAAGAATGATTGATTAGATCATATGTTCATTTTTCATAATTAAACCTTTGTAGCCTACTTTAATTAAACAGCAATTAAATATTTTGACCATTATGGCGACTGTAATTTATAAGTTAGTTTAAGATCCTGGTTGATAAATTGAGTAGCCAGTTTCCTCTTTTAGACTTAATGGCTTAATGATTATTATAGTAGGTGTTCCAAGATGATGAGAATAGAGTATCCTCTCATTACCTATTATTGGCTGCAAAATACCAGGTTTGAAGTTGGCGAATGCATCTGAGAGGTGAGGGGTATGTGTATAATTTTTTGTTCTGTTTCTTTACTTAATGTAAAGTAGTCAGAAACTCAGTAATATAAATGAATGATACTGCATAGCAGTAGTAAGGTGTGTGCTTTCAAGACCTAATTATATCTGTACCACTTAAGATATATTAACCTTTTACTCTGTAAGACTAGGAATACCAGTTTACAATTTGGGACACATCCCCTTCCCAACTACTAGCCTGATATCTAAAGAAGAAGCCACAAGGAGAACTAAAACCAGGATTGAATGTCAAATGTACTTTTAAATAAAGGCTTCTTGGAGCTGTCTCATGTTCCTTAAATACTGTACAGTATGTGTATAATATGTAACTTAATATTTTAATATAAGCTGTAGTGTAATTCAGTTCTCTGTCCTGGGCACCTTATAGTATGTAACAAATAGGCTCAGTGGATGTATTAAATATTACACTTTCAGACTGTTTTAAACTGTTTTCACTTCCCCCTCTTTTTTGTATCTACTTCCTCTTTTCCTTTTCATTTCATACACTGATCAAAACATAGGTTATTGGTTAGATCAGGTAAAGGCAAGTACATAAAATAACTCAAAATTGTGTAACGTTTAAGATAAGGTTAAAACAGACAAAATGTCTATATATTCAAAATTTGATAAAACAAATAATAATAGCTTATATTCAGGGGTGGGATTCTACTGGTTTGGACCATTTCTATAGAACTGGTTGTTACAATTCTACACAGTTCAGAAAACTGGCAAATTGTACCCCCAGCTGGCCCTGCCCCTCTCTTCCTGCCACTCTCCTCTACTTCCAGTCAGTCCTTATTGCGCATGTGCAATAACGTGCATATGCCCAACATTGCTGACTGCTGTTCCCCTGCCTAGTCACTCCTTAAGGTATTTCTTTTTTCCTGAAGATCAGCTGTTCCGACGATCAGCTATGCCGGGATCCCCCTCTCTGTCTTACTGCTTTGCCCAGGAGTCTTCCCTAAAGCCCAGGAGGCAAAAAGGGGTGTGGGGGGGCTGCGCCCTACAGTACTCTGTTTTTTGCCTTCCTGGGCCTCAGGGAAGCTTCCTGGGAGCAAAAATGCCCCCGAAGAGGCTTCCCTGAGGCCCAGGAGGCCCCAAAATGGAGTGCAGTAGTAAGCAGGAAAGTAGTTATTTGCTTGGGGGTGCATATTTATAATAGTACAGGATAAAGGAATAGATGTATGTTCATAAAAAGGGGTCTTGCAATTATGAAAAGTATGGTTTGAATAAAAATGTCTGTGGCTATATATGATGGTTTCACTAATTCAGTGTATTATTGTAACTTAAATTTAAACACTGTTAGAAATCCTTTGGCATTTTTCCTCCATATATTTTAAAGGGATACATTAATTTCCATAGTGATTTTCATTCTAAGGAGAGGGTGAAGAATAAGAACTAGTTTTAGAGACTGTTGTTTTTAAATATATTTTTGTTGTTTTTTAAAGATATACAGCCATATTGTATGTGAACAGAGTTGGTTCTGGGTATCATTCATATTAATCCAATTCATGATAACTTAAGTAATCCTTATTATATTGTTTGAACATACATAGAAAAAAAGCCTAACACCTTATTTCTGCCTCTTTCGGCTTACAATCAAGCTACTTTAATATTTAAAGGGCAATTCTTTCTATCCATCATCTCTTAGCCTCTTTCGTGCTTCAATTCTTACCATTTTTTATTTGCGCCTCCCCCACTCCTCATCTTTATCTATATCTTCATCTATATCTTTCTTGTTCAATCTAAACATTTCTCCCAGTAGAATTTTATACTGCCAATTCTCCCAGATGTCTGCCCATGTCCCAATCTCCTTATCAATGGTATATTCCTCTCTCTCCAAATGTTGATTTATCTGTTTTATTTTCTTCAGTCTTTCTTCCTTTATCAGCTGGTTTGTCAGTCCTGCTTTTTGCTCCAGTCCTTGATTTATTTGTTGATGTGGCCAATTCATTTGTCTTTCTGCTCCTTTGGCTTACTATTTGTCTGGTCTTCCTCTTTGTCGAGCTTTTGCTTCGTTTGCTGATTTTTCTGGTCCATATTTTTCCCTGTTCGTATTCAATTTGCTTGCTTGAGCAGCCCATTTCATCTAATCTTTCTGTTGCTTTCACCAGTTCATGGACAGTTTGATCTTTATTCATTATTCTTTGCAAAATGTTTTCCATTTTCTCATCTATACCATGAATTGAGTCCTTAATATTTTGGAACAACAAAGTTATCTCATTAAAAAGTCCTCTCATTTCCACAACTGTTCCTTCAACTCCAGTCATAATAGCAATACAAGTGGAATAAACAATAAAGTCTCAATCTATTTCAAAAGGAGTCCAAAATTATAGGAATATAGTTTATTCTCTACTCATTAGTAGATGGTGCTCTCCTCTCAAATTTCCCTGCTGCCATTTTTCCAGCAGGTATTAATTTCAGTCAAAAACCATTTCTTTCAAAACAAAGTCAATTATTTGGATGAGCCACTTCCAGCATTTACTAGTCCAAGGTATTTTCCAAGTTATTTAAATCTGTTCTGTGGTTTTAGTCTTTTATTCTGGCTTCCATTTTATACAATGTCTTTCTTATTTCTACCTCTAGTAAGTATATGGCAGTAAACAGGTAAAAGTCACAGCCACCAAATATCAAATATTCCTTTCCTCCTCTGTAAATTTTGAGGAGTCTAGAAGTCTCCTTTCCTTTTGTCAGGAATTGGTGCTCTCAACTTACTTTTTGGGATAAGTCTCTTTGTGGAAAGTGTTTTCTTTCACCGCTTAAATGTTTATATTTTTAGAATATCTTCTCTAGGATTTTTTTTGTTTTCCTTGGGGTAATTTTTTAAGTAAAAGAAGAATATCTCACCTAGCAACAATCTCTGTTCACCTTCTCTTCACTCCTGCACTTTCTTAGGTGTTCTGGTTGTCCCTGGCTTCATGGCAGCCATATTGACTGCTGCTGCTCCTCGTCTTTGGATGAGGACAATTTTCCAAATCAGGAAGGAGAGATGCGGATTTCCTCAACTTGCAAGGCACCCCACTTTGCTTCACCACCCCTACAGGGTGGCTATGGTTTCTTTTGGAGCCCTCCAATGGGGAAGCAGGGCTGGGAGTTTGCAGACCTTGCTTTCGACGCCACCAGAAGTACAGCCAGAAGTCTAGTCTTAGGGATTGTTGATTATGAGAACAAACTAGAAATAGCAGTTGTCAAAAATAATTTCAACAAAAGTAACATCCTTTGAAACAGCTACTCTGTAGATTTTTCCCATAATTTTTTTAATCCATTGCTCATTTATATAAGAAAATGTATTGTTAGGAAGGTGTATTTCTTTCTACATTTTCCTGTGCTAAAAATAGCTTGAATCAATTATATAATTTTGGAAAAATATAGATGTTGGTCAATGGAGGAGGCAAATACTTTTTCCACAACTTGTTTCTTGTTTCAGTTAACTACCTTCAAGTTTATGTTTCAGTCTTCTGATTCTTTCCTTCTGTCATGCACTAACTAGAGTGTTCACACAACCCTTATCTAACACTTGTTTCCAAGCACCACATTGAGATACATATTTGCATATCTTTCAAGCTTGATTAGGAGATATTTTTTCCCTGTTCAATAATGTCCAATTCTTGGAGACTACCTGGATAAGTCCCTGCTGTTGTCTTGGCAAGTTTTTTTCAGAAGTGGTTTGTCATTGCTTCTTTTCTGGGGCTGAGAGAAAGTAGTCTAATGCTTTTACCACTAATATCCACCTGGCTACAAAAATGGTGAAATGTAAAAGAAATACAGACTCATTAATTATAGTGCCATTTTGCTTGTCAAACATTTAAAATTGTTTATGTATTTGATAGCATTTAGATATAATAAAATGTGTTGCTTCCTGTTTCAGCATTCAAGTCTTTATTTGTTGGTGGGACCCATTAAACATTTACCTTTCCAAACTGCTATCCTTCAAAATTTACCATGCCAATTTTTCATGCCTAACTGTAGATCAAGTGTTCTTTGTTGCTAATTGTAAATATACTTGTATGATATAGAACAAATGAAATACCCTTGAATTAATAAATATTTTCCAGTAAATATATTTTTTAATTTTAATTTAAATTCTCCTCAAACAAACAGTCATGTAGAAACAACCAAAGATATAGCAACACTACAGTTAGATGTCTGTTTTTGGTCAGAACTGCTGTAATTTCTTTGTGTTTTACAATAATAATTCCCATTTTTCACATAAAGTAAGGCCTTGTGCAGCATTCTAGCATGAGCAGAGGTTTGATGAAATGATAGAGCATCTGTTTGAAAATCACAGAGTGCATCTCATGGTGCAGGTACAAAAGGTACGGGGTTGTGCCACAACATTATGGCGAACTTTTTGTCATTAGTCTCCCCTTGTCTTCCCCCTAATATGTGCAAGCATGGGGTTTATTGAAAGAACTTTCTAACAAAAGAAGTCTTGCCTTTGACAACTTTGACAGCACTATTACCTTTTCTTCTCCCAAATCCTTTATAGGGACAGATATTTTCTGGGCAGGTAGTTCTTCTTAAATCCGAGAGAGAGAAAAATTGCTGTCTAGAGAAAATTCCATCCCTGTGCAGATCCTATTTGCCATCTACTATCTTCAAATCTAAAGAATTAAATCTTTTAAATTAGAATCTAAAGAAAGAGTTGTGTAAGAGCACAAGCTGTCTTCCCCTCTCCTCCTAGTTTTGTTGGCAGAAAATAAATTAGCAAATGTTGAGATACTTTCCTATTTATTACAACACATGAAATATGTGTTAAAATATGGAAACATTTTTCCCCTTTGGATACTGAATATAATTATCCTTCTTGAAACAGTGCTAATATTTTTTCTCATTTAATACAGCTGTCTCAATGCAAAGAAAGCAAAATATTGAACGAGAAATATGTAAACATTTGATTGATATATTGTACAGTGTAAAGATGTAGCTTTCAGATTAAAATTCATTTTTCATAGACCTGTGCTTAACAGTTTCCTTTTAGTTTTCAATAGAAGCTGGCAATTTTGTAGTCAGAATTTTTCCTTGAAAAATACTTGGGATATGTGAACATTTGCCTTTTCAAATCCTGTCTAATATCATTGTTCCCCAATGTTACATTGCTTTAGTAGAATCTTTAAAATCTTCTGTTCCTACCTTCTGGATGATCACATGAATGACTCATTCAACTAAGACTGTGAAAAGAAAATATATGTAATTGATGAGTCTTTGTTTGATGACATCCTTGACAGTTAAATCAGGGCAACCAGATTATCACAGTATTTAAAGATTACCTAAGAACCGCAAAAGGAAACAAAATGTTGTCTAGTTGTTCAGCCAGAATGGTAATGCAGATTAAAAGTAAATTAATCTCAATTGCTTTATTAGTAAATGAGACAGCTAATACAACTTTCCACTACATGGTGGAAAGAATGGCATGAATCTTGCAGGCTAGCTCCCAATCAAATCAATGGGATTTATTTTAAAATAAACAATTTAATCATTTTAAAGTATTCCTCAATTACAAACTTTATGTGCCAGATTTTTAGAATATATTATTCTTAGAAAAAAATGAAACATAACAAATATGGAGTATACCAAATGGGTTGAGAAAGAGGAAAATAACTTATTTCCTTGTGGTATGTTCATTTGTGCATATTGATGGACAAAAATTATATCCATGCAGCAAAGTATTTACAAATTAGTTATAAAAGAAGTGTTTACAGTGCTCAGAGAGTACAAGTGGCATTACAACAATTTTATCATGAGCAGCTCTACATCAGTGTTTTAACGTCTATTTATCTTTCCCTGTTGATTAGCAGTGTCAGTTAAACAGCAAAACTTGCTGACTAATTTTCATAGAAAACTTTAAAAATAATATTTGGCTATATCATAATTTTCTAATGCCAAATTATTTTACATAGGGTAGCCCTCTTAGCTGCAGCAATGTATCTGAGAAGAGAACAAAATATTATTTAAGCAAGGAATATGAGATTACAGAATTTGGAACTCAAAAATGAGTTATAATACATGTCATTTTAAAAATTAGGCTGGCCTTGGAAACAGTTGCTAATGCAAGTTGTATTGCCTAAAAGAAGTAAAAAAGACTGAAATCATCAATAGATATACAAATGAATAGATTTTGTGCTTTCTATGGTAATTTTTTAGCAAATAGGATCAATGTGTTCCAGGTTGTTGATTGTCATGGGTTTAATTATTTGTTTTCATAAAATGTGACAAATACATTCTGCAGTGCGGGATCTAATAAGTCACAAGCAGGCAATTTGTTGGTTATGGACACCACTTTCTGATTCTCCCATGAACTGTTCAGAGCATCCAGTAGTGGGAGGTGCTTCAGTCTCCTCTTGGGTAGGCTGGTCTTAATTGTTAGGACGCTCCTCCTCCTCCACGGGACTCCTCCCTAGCACCCCCCAGTTTTAGCTCAGCCTTCATAGGAATAGGCAGCTTTCCACATTGGCCAGAATAGTAGCTAAAACATCTGAGATTCAAACCTCAGGTTTGGTTTTCAAAGATAATTCTCAGGTGCTCCGTTTGTCATCTTGGAGTCCCAATAGCCTCCGACCACTTTATTAACACCTGGCCGTCGGGGTTTATCGCTCTCTCTCTCTCAGTAGATATAGTTCTCAGGAACTCCAGTTAATCTAGGAGTTCCAGTAGCACCCAACGTTTTCCATTAACACCGGACCGTCGAAGTTCGTTATTCTCTCTCGGGAGATTGCAGCACTCCGAAAGCAAATTGAGGCTGCGGCCTCTAAACCGTAAGTGCTTATCTTCCCGATCTTCTAGCAAGCACCGTTCTGAACAGCTAGTGCTCCTCATGGTTGGCTTTAATGGTAGAGGCTTTCTCCCCCCAACACCTAAGGGGATTGGAAGCATCAGCACTTCCTATCCTTTCCCGTGTAGTTTCTCCTCGCTGTTCAAAACAACGATTCAGGTAGGAACTAGCTGCTGGATTGTTTCGGCTGCACCAAGCAGCAGCTGGCACCATTTTAAAGACTGGTGGCATCCATCCACCATTATTCAGACACAGTGAGAGGCCTTTTTTCCCCATCAGGTTTCCTTAGTTGAGACCTTGGGACTGAATCCCTGCCCCCCAGGACTTGTAGTGGATCAGAATTTGTTGGCTAACCCTCACAGCATAAATTTTCCAGCAGCGCAACAGCGAGCACCAAGGCCTAAGTCTGCCTGTGCAGAGCAGCTATTGTAGGTCACTGTTACTCATCAAGTTCTGGCCTGAAGAGGCGTTACTAATTGGAATCGATTTGGAATTGATTGGATCAGGAATTAAAAATATAAACAAAATAAATAAAATACAATAATTTTTTTTCCTTACATAAGGGGGATTAAAATTTTTTATAGAGGTCCTCTTCACCTTTCTGGAACAGTTTCCTGGGAGTGCCAACCACCCTGTACTGGAGCCTCATTGACAATTCATTGATAAATATACGGTTCTTATATTTGAGATGGCAAGCAGCAGCTCAAGAGCTTCTACCTCCAGAGCCATGACCAGGGCCCTGGGGAAGTCCAAAGCATCCAAGAGGCCTTGAAAGGCCAAGGAAAAGGACGCCCATAGATGCCCTCAGGCTATAGAGAAACAAATGAAAAAGCACATGCGGGAGACAGAACAGACTTCATCAGCCCCATCTTCCCTTCAAACTGCCCAGGCCCCAAGCCCTCCGCCTCCTCCCCTGGATCTTTCTCTTCAATCCAGGCATAGCTCTGCCAGGCAAGTTCCTCCTGGTACCTCAACAGCAGTAGCCGTACCATGTCGGGCCCCTGAGGCCACATTTACACCAATGGCAGCCGGGCTCCGTCAAGAAGAGTCCCTCCCTGAGGAAGTTCCCCCCAGGATGAGGGCATGGATGGAGTTGGCAATATGAGAGGGTATTGCAGCAGGGGTTCAACAGTCTGTATGGGCCAGAAGACAGTCCGCAGCCTCAGACTGCAAGTTTCACTCAGTGCGGTCACTAAGCGGAATGGATCAGTATTTCTTTCAGGTACTTCCCCAAGGGGAGTTTTCTATTTTTCCAGACATGCCTCCCCAGGGGTTTCAGGAAGAGGAGGACCAAGAAGACCAAATGGACCAAATCGAGGCAGGGTCAGCACATGACATCGACCCGGTCCTGTCAGAGGTGGACCCACTGGAGAGGGGAATGTTGGATGATGAGGGCCTCATTCCTGATCAACCAATATTCACGGGACTGTTCCGCCCTCTTATTCAAGGCTAAGAACATCACATGCCTTGATAAAATGGCTCCCCCATCTCAACAATCAGTTTCACAGGAAAAGTCAGAGGATTTAATTTTCTCTTAGCCTGTTGATGAAGCAGACGTAATATCAGTCCCACACATGTTTTCTGAATTAGTACAGAAACAGTGGGCTTCCACAGCAGCATTTCCTGCCCCTCACGGGATACAATTGGAAATTTTATAACCTAGCACCTGAATTTTCTAATTCCCTAAACACCCCATTGGTTGATGATCCAATAGTGGCCTTGGCATCCCTCTCTGCTATTCCTAGCAAATCAGAGGAGGCGCTTAAGCTGGAGGACAAGAGGGCAGAACTAGCTCTTTGTAGGGTACATCAATCTGATGTGTGGGCCATCAGAGCGGCTACAGTCACATCCTTTTTCACTTGGTCCTCACTTAGATGGCTATGCCACTGTGGGAAGCCACCCTAACATCCATCATATGGGCGCACCAAGACATTGCCAAACTGATTGCCATGGCAGAATTCTCTGCGGACGCAACTTTCAAATTTTTTTCAAGAGCCATCGCATCGCAGGTCTCAGCAAGGCGACTGCTATGGCTTAGGCATTGGCAAGCTGACACCAAACACAAGTGGAAGCTTGCCTCAGCACCAATACCAGGTGAAAACTTGTTTGGCAGTGCCCTGGATCCATTCCTCATAGAAACTAGAAACAAAAAAATGATCATCCCCTCTCTTTTTCATAAGTCAGACAACAGGAATCCTCAGTCCTCTCGGAGAGGCTCCTTTCGTCCCTCTATCAGGGGTCTTTTCCCCAAGAATGCAAAGGGCCCCTGGATACCGTCAAGGACAGCAATCGGAAAGGTCCGATTTGGGGGACAGGAATAGAAGGGGATGACAATCTAAGAGAATGTTTTGGGGAGCAGGAAACAGGGCTTTCCATCGCTCCAAATAGATCCTATGAAGACGTCCCCATTGGTGGGTGGCTAAAGCTTTTTGCCAACCAGTGGGTTACCTCTACATCTGATTCTTGGGTCAGAGATATGATTAGATTTGGTTTGGCTCTGGAATTCCAATCCACTCCCCTGAATTTTTTCATGTGATGCCAATCTCTAGAGGCCCTGTGAAAAGATCTCTTATGCAAACAGCTATCCTCCACCTACTTGAGATCTGGGCCATTCAACCAGTGGCACTGGACCAACAAGGTCAGGATGTTTATTCACACCTTTTTGTAATTCCGAAAAGTTTGGGGGGATGGAGGGCAATTTTAGACTTGAAACGTCTCAACTGCTCCCTTGTGTACAGTAAAATGACCAGTCTACAATCTATCTTGCTTAGTATTAGACAGGGTGACATTCTAACATTAATAGCATATTTACACATCTCAATTTGGTCCTCACACAGCAAATTCCTCAGATTCTGCTATGATAATCTATACTTTGAGTACGTCGCCCTCCCCTTTGAACTAGTCTCTGCCCCGAGGACCTTTACTAAGGTTCTGGCAGCTCTGGCCGCACATCTCAGGAGTAGACCTGTCAGGCTACAGTGTTATCTTGATGACATTTTAATTTTGTCATCTTCCTGCTGACAGGCCAAAACAGATACTTTTATTACCTTGCAGTCCCTGCAACAACATGGGTTCTCTATAAATTGGGCTAAGAGTCACCTAGCTCCTTCAACCCAGCTAATTCATTTGGGACCCATTATAAATACGGTGGAGGGCAAGTCTTCCTTTCCCCATAAAGGCAAGAGAGCATTAGACAATTATCTCAGGAGATCAGGACCATCAAACGGGTGCCCCTAGCCCCCTTATCTAAATTGTTGGGGAAAATGATCTCCTGTATTTCTATTCTTCCCTGGGCCCGACTTCACACCAGAACTCTGCAATGGTATCTGCTGCCATACCAACGGTCAGGAAGAGACAATTCCAACACCTGAGCCACAGTTCCACCAAAGATCCTGAGATCCCTTCACTGGTGGACCGTCCCAACTATCAACAAGGGTGGCCACTTCAAGGACCCCCACAGATCTACCATCACAACAGATGCCAGTTTAGATGGGAACTCACTACCGGTCCCACACAGCTCAAGGCATTCAAGACAGCTCATGAGAGAAGCGGAGAGATTGTGCCTGTGGGCAGAAATCAATTTGCTCTCCATCAAAGCGGAGCACATGTCAGGTCTGTCAAATACCCAGGCAGATTGGCTGAGCAGGGCCATGGTAGATCAGTTGGAATGGCACCTACATCCAGATCTTTTTCAGGAAGTGGTCCAGAGGTTTGGTCAACCGGTCATTGACTTGTTCGCCTCTCCCTGCAACTCACAACTACCGAGGTTCATTTCAAGGTACCCGTCGCAAGGGGAGGAGGACATCAATGCTCTCCATTGCCATTGGCCACCAGGACTTCTGTATGCGTTTCCCCCACTTCCGATAATCCCCAAGGTAGTCTGGAAACTTCTGGAAGAGAAGATGGAGTTGTTAGTGGCTCCATACTGGCCCAGGCGAACATGGTTTGCAGACCTCAGGGATCTGTCGGCAGCAGAACCATGGAGAATTCCAGTCTCACTCTCCCAGGGTCCAGTTCAGCATCCGGACCCTCAGTGGCTCCACCTAGCCATATGGAGATTGAATGGAGATGTCTGAGAAGCAAGACAATTTCCAACAAAGTTATTTCCACCATGCAAGTAGTCAGGCGCCTTTCTACAAATCACATATACAATGCTACTTGGTCCATTTTCTGCCAATGGTGCGCAAAATCTCATATTGACCCTACTTCTCCGTCAGTGGCATAAGAGGGCCTGGACAAGGGTCTTTCCCCGAACACCTTACAAAGACAGGTGGTGGCCTTAGTTTTGGTTGTCTCCTGGGGTGATCTCTGCTCCATCTCTCATCACCCATGCATTCGCAGTTTTATTCGAGGTGCCACAAATTTGTGGCCTCCATTTGTGGCACCATTACCCAACCTGGGACCTTAACAAAGTCTTAACTGCAATTACAAAGGGTCCCTTTGAGCCCCTGAGGATGATGAGTCTCTGCTTTCTAACCTATAAGATAGTCTTCTTAGTTGTAGTAACATCAGCAAGAAGAATCTCTGAAGTGGCAGCCTTATCGGTAAGTCAGGACCTCTGTATTTTTCATTCTGACAGAGTAGTCCTTTGACCAGATCTAATGTTCATACCAAAAATTAACTCGGCTTTCCACAGGATGCAAGAATTTGTCCTCCCATACTTTTGTCCAAGGCCATCTAATAGACTTGAACATCAATGGCATCGGCTTGATGTAAGATGGGCTCTACACATATATTTAGACCGTACTGCAGTCTTTAGGAAATCAGAGGCTCTTTTTCTTTCGTTTCAACCTACCACTCAGGGGCGCAAGGTTTCCTCTTTGACAATCAGCAGGTGGCTGAGGGCCACGATTGCTAAAATGTATGAGATGCAATCACTTCCTGTACCCAGGGTTATAACAGCCCACTCTACCAGGAGTGCTGTGACATCGACAGCATGGGCCACACAGACACCAATACTGTAGGTACTGTAGGGAGGCAACTTGGGCTTCTCCTTCGCCCTTCATCAAACACTATAAAATTGATGTCTTTGCCTCTGCCGAGGCTTCTTTTTGTAGGAGAGTTTTGCAACGGGTCCACGGGGACCAAGAGGGGATTCTTAACCAGACAGAGACTCTCTCGTAGGACAGTCAAAGCTTTGGTATGTCCCACTAACGGATGCTCGGAACAGCTCATGGGAGAAAGGGCATTGGTACTTACCTGATATGCCTGTTCTCTGTGAGCTGTGAAGAGCATCCAGCCCCACCCAAATTCTGTCTGGTGGGGCACTATTCCAGCCAAACGTTAGATAGGGTGAAGTTTAGAAAGTTTCACCACTTCAACTTCGCCAAAACTGGAGGATGCTAGGGAGGAGTAGGAACATCCTAACAATTAAGCCCAAAATATCCAAAAGGAGACTGAAGCACCTTCCACTACTGGATGCTTTTCACAGCTCATAGAGAATAGGCGTATCAGGTAAGTACCAACACCCTATGTATTAAATATAAAATCTATAAAATTCTTTACTCCATTTAACATTTCTGTCACCTTAATTATCTGTAAAATATCGAACAAGGATCCAGCATGTATAAGGCAAGATGGTGGGGCATTCACAGGCAGTGGCCCTCGAGCTCCCAGTATTAGTGTGTGGTGTTTGGAATGATATGTGTATCGATGTGTGTGCACAGTATAGAGCAAGGAGCAAAATTTGTCTACACACATGTAGACCTGTTAAACATCAGGCTCACAAGTAAATCCGGGATTACCAATGATTTTCAGCTGTTCTGAAACATACCAAACAGCATAGTGAGGTTTCCAGGATCTCCATGGATTGTTGTTGGGTCGGGGAAGTGCTGACGAAAGCAAAAAGAGCAGAAACAAAAGCGCGGCTGTAGAGCTGATCTGTTGGCTCAGCTCCAAAAGCAGCCCCATAGACTAGCGCTGCCAAGTGTCTTTTTTGAGCAAAGCCAGATCCCTTGTCCACAGAATTGATGAATTAGAGCTGCAGATGGCAGCAAGCAGGCTTCTCCATGAAAGCTGTGTGATGATTGTAACAGAGACCTGGCTACACCCAGCTATACCTGATGTGGCAGTGGAGTTGGCAAGCCAAGTCATTTATCGCTCTGATAGAAATGGCAAGTCCAGTAAGAGCAAAGGAGGAGGACTCCATACACATTGACTGGTGTGTTGATAGCAGAGTAGTTTATATGTATTGCTCCCCAGATGTGTAACTCATGATTGTCACATGTAGGCCATTTTATCTGCCTAGAGAAATCACTGTGATAATTTTATTATAGCTGTTTATATTTCATCTGATGCCAATGTCAGCGTGGTGCTTTCTAATCTATATGACGTCATCTCCAGGAAGCAGCAAACTCACCCAGAGGGTGCTCTTGTTGTGGCTGGGGATTTCAATCAAGCCTGTTTAAAGACAGTTCTCCCTAAGTTTGTGCAGTATGTGCAATTTTCCACCAGAGGGAAGAACACTTTAGACTGTGCGTACTCTAACCTGAAACAGGCATACAGAGAAATCACCTTCCCCCACCTGGGTATCCAACCATCTTTCACTTCTGTCATGCCCAAAGTATGTCACTCTCAGGAAAAGAACTCAGCCAGTCATGAAAATGATTAAAATCTGGCCAGAAGGTTCTCTCAGCAGGACTGTTTTGAAACCACTGAGTGGAGTGTATGTGAACATCAAAATCTGCATGAATACACTGATCCCCTACTCTCTTACATCAAAGTGTGCACTGACAGTGTAACAAGGGACAAGTGCCTCAGAGTCTATGGGAATTGTAAATTCTGCATGACTGTCAAGGTACGGACACTTCTGAGAGCCCAGGATTCTGCCTTTTTTGAAAAAAAAGATTTATTGACTTTAACAACAAACAAAAACACATAAAACATAAAAACATCATCCTTGTTAGGAATAACATAGGTTACCTAACGTAGTTTGGGTAAAATAATATGTATAAACTATGATAGTAAGTTTAAGTGTGTGTCACTTTAAACTGCAAAGCAAGTAATTTTGGGTGCGGTGTTGGACCACCATAAGAGGGAGCAAGAGAACCTGACTGATTGCTGACTGGTTTGATGGATTCATGGTTTGTTAACTGCGTGTTTCCCTACTGCTGAGTTGCTGAAGGAAGAAAGGAGTTTTGACTTCTTCATATCTCTACTGCGAGGAGATATATTCCTGGACTGATATTTGTAAGTTTACTGACCTCTTTTTCGACACTGGATTTTGCAACTGAATAATCCCTGGATGGACTGAACTAGTGAATGATATACGGACTGTTTGACTATGCTATAACTCTTACTGGAATAAACTATTTAACTAGCACGGTGTATCTGTTTTACTGAGTGTAAGCTACAAAAACGTTTATCTCACATATTTTGCCTGCCTGCCTGCCTGCCGTGCAGATTCTGCTAGGGTGTATCCCTAACAATCCTCCTTCATGAATTTACAGACAGTGTATCGGTTGGTTTACCACTTTTTTTGTGCATCAATTTCATAGTCTCCGTTGTAGTTATATTACATAATTATTAGCTCATATTATCAATCAACAATTATATAGCCTGATATTATTATTAAACAATCATATGACTATAATTTTATTAATTCATACTTTAACGAGATAACTATAATTTACTTAATTTATTTTATAACAAATCATAAAGTCATACCAAGTCTATCTTAATAAAATTTTATAAAGATAGTATCAAAAAAAAAAAGAAAAAAAGAAAAATATATTCATTATTTCCTAAGTTTCTAAATATTTTATTATTATATTTTATTATCTAGCCATTGATAGAAAAGGTCCCAAACTTCATAGAATTGTTTATCTTCTTGTTCTCTAATTTCAAATGTCAATCTACTCATTTCAGCACAATCCAATATTTTCTTAATAATTTCTTCCTCTGATGGTATTTTCTCACTCTTCCAATTTTTAGCAAATACAATCCTAGCCGCTGTTAATACATTTACAATCAAATACTTCAAATTTTTATTATATGTATCAGGTAAGATTCCCAATAAAAAAATCTCTGGTTCCAAATCTATATGTTTCTTTGTCATTTTTTCCAACCATATGCGAATTCTAGTCCAATATTTTCTAGCATCCTCACAAGTCCACCACATATGGTAGTATGAGCCAGGTATCTGATGACATTTCCAGCACTTTTCAGATTTATTCTTGAACGTTCTTGCTATTCTTGTTGGGGGGAAATGCCACCTGTAAAACATCTTATACAAATTTTCTTTATATGCTGTTGACATTGTCATTTTGTAATTTTGAGACCACAATTTTTGCCATTTCTCTAAATCAATCCCATATCCAAAATTCTTCCCCCAAGCAATCATCATTTCTTTAACTTTTTCTTCTTCTAGTTTAATTTCCAGCAAATAACAAATAATTTTTTAATCACTTTTTCATCAATACCTGTCAAAATCCTATCTAGGTCAGTCAATTTATCATAAAATCCCTCTGTTTTAGAACCTTTAAGATACCTTGAGTGTATTTGCGCATATGAAAACCAGTTCATCTTTATACCTTGTTCTTCTAGATTTGCAATGTTTTAAGTTCACCCTTTTCATCCAATATTTCCCCATATCTAACTGTTTGTTCTTTCTTATATGTTATAGGATAAGAAAAAGCTTCAATAGTTGATAACCAAACTGGGATTTTCAATTAACATTGTCTCTTAATTTTCTCTCAGTTCAACCATAAAGACTCCCATATATAATGCCTTCTAAAATAGCCCTGCGATTTAGTTCCCTTATACCACAGAAAAGCATGCCAGCCTAGTAATAAATCATGTCCTTCTAATGTCAACAATCTAGTCTTTCTTAATGTTATCCATTCTTTGGCCCACATTAAATTTGCAGCTTGGTAATACAACTCCCAATTAGGAAGGCCAAATCCTCCTCTAGTTCTAGCATCTTGTAAAAGTTTTAATTTTATTCTCGCTTTCTTAGCTTGCCATATATACTTCAACACAATTTTATTTAATTCTTCAAAATAATCTTTGCCAAGCCCTAATTGGTATTGTTTGGAACAAATACAAAATTCTGGGTAAAATATTCATCTTGATTGTTGAAATTCTGCCTATCAATGACAATTGTAGGTTTTCCCATTTCTTCAGATCAGATGCTATCTGCTGTTTAAGTTTAATATAGTTATTCTCTTTCAATGTAGTACATCTTGACATCAAATATATCCTCAAATATTTAACCTTGTTCAGAATTTGAATTTTCAATAAGTCTGCCAGTTCTTCTCTTTGTCTTAATAACATGTTCTTTGTCAGAATC